>NC_142929.1:48792319-48897319 GCF_046866305.1 Octopus bimaculoides | reverse complement strand
GTAATACAAATTGAATTTTTCAGACCAAAACTTACAGCCGAAAATGATGGGCCAATTTATACATCAAGACGACTTTTGGGGGACCAAAAATTCCATGTTATGCAGCAAGATTTAGAAAGAAAATGACAATGTTTAAATGTTTACATTATATATTACATTGACTTGTATGCCAGAAAATACTGTAGCTATCTAAACTTAATCTTTTTATTCTCTTGTAATCATGATATTGACTCATGTCAAAA
Source organism: Octopus bimaculoides (assembly GCF_046866305.1). Lineage (NCBI taxonomy): Eukaryota > Metazoa > Mollusca > Cephalopoda > Octopoda > Octopodidae > Octopus > Octopus bimaculoides. The sequence continues at coordinate 48,897,077 of NC_142929.1, read as the reverse complement.
CATATTGGTATAGTGGTTTCACCTAAGATGGTTCCCCAAGAGAGGAGTACAAATTCTGTCATAAGTAAGGATGCTGTTGACTTTTCTTTAAGAAGTTTAAAATAACAGGAATCGTTATTAATGGATAATTTTTACATTAATAATGATCCCTGTTATCTCAACCTTCTTAAACAAAATTAAAAAAAAATCAACTGCATCTTTACTAAACAGGCTAGAAATTTCACCACTCTTGATGAATAAGAATCTTTATAATCTTTGCATTAATTCCTTTAAGTATGTATTCTTTCAAGTATTCTTTTTTTTTTGATACCCTTTTAGTATAGGAAATTAAGACCCCAGGGGCATTCCCATGTAATTCTCAAATACAGAAATCAATATGTTCAAGCATTATGAACTGAGTTTGAATATACTGGTGGTCTTCAGCTGTATGCCGTAGAAAATAATATATGTTTCTTATGTACTTTTACATGTTGAATCCAATATACTTTATGAATTTCATTGACAGTCATGGATCTCTTTCGGCAACATACATGCTTATCAATAATTATAAAGACAAAAAATGAAAATGGCCGGTTATAAAAACCAATTCACCAAATGTTGATACTGATTAATTGACAAAGTGGCCAACATGGCCAATTATCTGCCAATTAATCAGTGCAGTCCTCACACACACTCCCACACTCACACATACACACGTACACACACACACACACACACACACACACACACACACACACACACACATACACGTGCATTCATGCACACAAACACACTGGACCTCTGCAGTTTCATATATCACTCACAGAGTATTGGGCAAACAAAGACTATTGTATAAGATGCTTGCTTAGGTGTCACATAGTTGGATGGGAGCTGAGACTGTGCGATTGCAAGCAAATATCTAAGCCACACAACTAAGTCTGCACTGATAGTTGTTTCCATGATTTGTAAATTGCTACAAGACAGTATACTTCATTTCTAGGGAACTTTATATATAATTTATTTACAGGTTCTGGCATGGCTATGTTGTAAGATGTTTGCTATCCATCCACATGGATCTGGGTTCAGACCTGTTGTGTGGATCCTTGGACAAGTGTCTTCTACAATAATTTTGAGCTCACCAAAGCCTTGTGAATGATTTGGTAGACATAAACTGAAAGGAACCTGTTATATATGCACATACATACATACATATACTCTTTTATTGTTTAGCTTGTTTCATTCATTTGACTGTGGCCATGCTGGAGCACCACCTTTAGTTGAACAAATCGACCCCAGGACTTATTCTTTGTAAGCCTAGTAACTTTTGCCAAACCACTAAGTTATGGGGATGTAAACACACCAACATCAGTTGTGTGATATAAACTCAAAAACATGAATGACCATAATTTGAACTTGTTATTCATACAGCACCTCTTGTATGTTAGCTGGGGCTATGCAACATCAATAAAAACAACCATCAATGTGATGTAAAATTTATATACATTAAAGAGAATAACAAAAATAATTTTTTACGCAATAAAGACTGCAAACAAACAGGAAACAACTTCTATCTCATTCCAGGGTGAAAAACTAGAGGTAGTCGATAGCTTCCGCTATCTGGGCGACCAAGTTAGTAGTGGGGGTGGGTGCGCTGAAAGTGTAGCTGCTAGAATAAGAATAGCCTGGGCAAAGTTTAGAGAGCTCTTACCCCTGCTGGCGACAAAGGGACTCTCACTCAGAGTAAAAGGCAGACTGTATGACGCATGCGTACGAACAACCATGCTACATGGCAGTGAAACATGGGCTGTAACTGCTGAGGACATACGTAAGCTCGCAAGGAATGAAGCCAGTATGCTCCGTTGGATGTGTAATGTCAATGTGAATACCCGTCAGAGTGTAAGTATCTTGAGAGAAAAGCTGAACATTAGAAGCATCAGTTGTGGCGTGCAAGAGAGACGATTGCGCTGGTATGGACATGTGGTGAGAAAGGAGGAGGATAGCTGCGTGAAAAAGTGCCACACCCTAACAGTTGAGGGAACCCGTGGAAGAGGTAGGCCCAGGAAGACCTGGGCTGAGGTGGTGAGGCAAGACCTTCGTACATTGGGCCTCACCGAGGCGATGACTACGGACCGAGACCTTTGGAAATGGGCTGTGCGTGAGAAGACCCGGCAAGCCAAGTAAGATCGTTGCCAGTGCCCCTGGACTGGTTCTTGTGCGGGTGGCACATGAGATGCACCATTTTGAGCGTGGCCGTTGCCAGTACCGCCTGACTGGCTCCTGTAGGATTTTCGAGCGAGATCGTTGCCAGTGCCCCTGGACTGGCTTGTGCGGGTGGCACATAAAAGACACCATTTCGAGCGTGGCCGTTTTCGTGCGGGTGACACGTAAAAGCACCCACTACACTCTCTGAGTGGTTGGCGTTAGGAAGGGCATCCAGCTGTAGAAACTCTGCCAAATCGGACTGGAGCCTGGTGTTGCCATCCGGTTTCACCAGTCCTCAGTCAAATCGTCCAACCCATGCTAGCATGGAAAGCGGACGTTAAACGATGATGATGATGATGATGAAGATTAAAGCTTTTGGAAAGTAGCAAAGATGTTAGACAAAAACAGTCACTGTTTGCTAAACATAGGTTTGAATTATAATAAAATATGATTGTGCATTCTGGATGAGTTTCTACTTTATTATCCTCTGTCAATTTGGCACAATTCAGAAGAAAGTTCTCTGGTTCATTGCAGTTTATAAAGCAGAGACTAATTTAGAAAAGAAAAATCTAGAACTATCAATGATTTATTTCATAGGATAGAAACTAATATTGCTTTAGAAAATGAACAAACTTACAGCCGTGTGAAATCCAGCATTTTAATGCTACTCTATATATTTGACAACAATACCTAGTCTGGATAGAAGCTTCCAGTCTTCAATTACGAGTGGAATCTGGGACAATCTAGCTACAATTAGGATAGACTAAAAGCAAAAAATAGAAATTTTAAAATCTTTTTTAAATCAAACGTCCAACATATTTCCTATCTCTTGCTTTCTGAATTTCATTGAACTATAAATTGGTCCATTGAATTTCTTAAAATGTTATTCAAAAATACTTGTATGGAAAAAAAAAAAAAAAAAAATGAAAAAAAAAAAAAAACAGAACAAAAAGTAAGAAACACAGACAAACACATTGTAATCAGTCTTCAAATTCACATAGAGCAAAATACTTTTACATCCAAAGTGTAAGCAGACACTGAATGAACCATCAAGTAAAGTCAAAGTACAATTACATGCTATATATAAATATATAGATTGATAGAAAGGATAATGAATTTACAGATATCAATGCTAAAATACATTTCTTTTCAATGACTAAAAGTGATAGCAAGCAGTGGCTCAGGAACGAAAGTTGCTTAGGGGGTGCAAACCCAGGTCCAAATTTTTTTACAAATTTGGTCTTGTTTTTTTTTTTCTGTTATTTATTTTTGTGATTTGTTCTTTGAGAAGGAACCTAACTTCAAGGTACTTTTTACACATCACTTTTTTATTCACGGTTTTGTAAACCTGAGTAAAATAAGTAGGGCTGCAAATTTTGGTTCTGCACTCCGCAAAAATTCTAGGGGGTGCACTTGCATCACCTGCACCCCCTGTTCCCGGGCCCATGATAGCAAGTAAAATGTCTCATACTAGTAGTTAATCTTTTCTCATAGTGGTGTCAGTTATTAAACTGCTTCCAGCATTACTGAAGCACTACCTTGAAGTATTTAGCTGATCATATCAAGCTCCATACTTACTTCGACCTTGTACATATTTTATCAGTTTTTATTTGACATAGTCACACATACATTATATATATATAGATATGTATGTATATATATATATGTATGTTATGTAGGTGTGGCTGTGTGGTAAGAAGCTTGCTTCCCAACCACATGATTCCAGGTTCAGTCCCACTGCATGGCATTTTGGGCAAGTGTCTTCTACTATAGCCTTGGGCCATCCAAAGCCTTGTGAGTGTATTTGGCAGACACAAACTGAAAGAAGCCTGTAGCATATATATATATATATATATGTGTGTGTGTGTGTGTGTGTGTGTATCTATGTGTGTGTCTTTGTGTTGTGTTTGTCCCCCTATCACCACTTGACAGCCAGTGTTGGTGTGTTTACATCTCTGTAACTTAGCACTTCGACAAAAGAGACCAATAGAGTAAGTACCAGGCTTTAAAAAATAAGCCCTGGGGGCGATTTGTTCAACTAAAATCCTTCATCTATTGTTTGCATGCAGTCACATCTTTTGAGTGGATAGAATAATCATGTACATTATCATTAGTATTTGCAAGCTACTTATATTGAATTCAAAGGATGGAAGGCAATTTTGACTTCCATACAAGTTTTTTTTTTTTTTGTTTTTTATCTCTTCTGCTCTAACAAATGTCTGTATCCATGTGTATTTAAAATTTTGCTATCTACGTGTTCAACTATCATTCTGCATCTGTATTTAAGCATTTTATGTTGCTAAGAGCATCTACATATATAAATGAATACCTACAACCACAAATAATTGAATGTTTTTGTACACATTTATTATATATAAATTGTAAGTGTAGCTGTGTGGTAAGAAGCTTGCCTCCTGACCACATGGTTCTGGGTTCAGTCCCATTGTATCGTGCTTTGGGTAAGTGTCTTCTACTGTAGCTTTGAGCTGACCAACCAAAGCCTTGTGAGTGGATTTGGTAATCAGAAACTGAAAGAAGCCCATTATGTATGTGTGTATATATACATATATATATATATATATATATATATATATATATATATATGTATATGTATATATGTATATATATTTGTGTGAGTGTGTGTGTCTTTGTGTCTGTGTCCCCCCCCATTACTACTTGACAACTGGTGTTGGCTTGTTTATGTCCCCATAACTTAATGGTTCAGCAAAAGAGACCAATCGAATAGGTACTAGGCTTTATAATTCCTGGGTGTGATTTGTTGAATATAAAAAAACCCACTTCAAGCTGGTGCCCCAGCATAGCCACAGTCAAATGAATGAAGACAACTCAAAGATAACAGATATGAAGTTATATATATTAATAAATGTAAGTTTATCTGTATGAATTTATATATGTATATTTGCATGTACATCTAAATTTGTATATAATAAGCGTCAATATTAGAATGCCTGTCTGTGCTTAGAAATCACAGTTCTTCATAGCTGTTGATACAATAAAAGACAAAATTAGTACTTTGAAAAATGCTGAACATGCAGGCGATAGTTAAATACTGTTAACTTCTATCCTGTGGAAAATAAAATTTAGATCATATCATAACTATTAAATTTTAAACCAATCTCTTTCCAGTAATGAAGATAAGACAAATTTGCTTTCCACTCTGCTGATTAGAGCAGTGATCAATATTTTAACTGCTTATTTAATGTTTATTTTATCTCCATCAGTAAAATAAAACTATCAACATCTCAGAAGTATTAATTATTCAGCAAAATTGTTCTCTTCGATAATTTTTCTGTAATTAAACAATTCCTTATTTCTTTACTTGAGTACAAATTAATTTCCAATGATGAAAAAAAACAAAAAAAAAACGAAAATACAAAGAAAAAACAAAACAAATGAACATCATGCTAAAGTGGTATAAAGAATTTCAAGAATACTAATTTGAAATTAGAGATATTCAGGTAATAAAAGAAAGACAAAAATGTTAATTACTAATTTTTCTGTGTTTTTGCTTCAATCATCATTTTTATTGGGTTTTTTTTGTTAGAGTGGTTGTTATTGTTCTTTAGCTCCAGGTCAACCATGATCAAGCAGACTTGTGGTAAAACATGTTCCATGTGTAACCATTCTCTCATCTTAGGAATATCTAGGACTATACTGATAAATAGTGGAGGCGCAATGGCCCAGTGGTTAGGGCAGTTTCGATTCCCAGACCGGGCGTTGTGAGTGTTTATTGAGCGAAAACACCTAAAGCTCCACGAGGCTCTGGCAGGGGATGGTGGAGAACCCTGGTGTAGTCTTCCACCATGACTTTCTCTCACTCTTACTTCCTGTTTCTGTTGTGTCTGTAATTCAAAGGGTCAGCCTTGTCACACTGTGTCACGCTAAATATCCCCGAGAACTACGTTAAGTGTACACGTGTCTGTGGAGTGCACAGCCACTTGCACGTTAATTTCTTGAGCAGGCTGTTCCGTTGATCGGATCAACTGGAACCCTCGATGTCGTAAGCGACGGAGTACCAAGAACTGATGAATGTATCGTAAACTTTTTTAAATAGTGGTGTCTAATTTGGGGAATATTTGGTTGATATTTCAAGCAACCATTCTGAAGCTTCTTGATTAGTTTAGATTTTATGGAGGTATAATGGAGCTGAGTCAGTAAAAGGTAAAACACTAAATGTTAAAAGAATATAAGACTGATCCCAAGGGTATTACTTTGCTTTCTTTCTGTTGAACTTCTTTTACTAGTATAAATAATTGGACTGTGGCCATGCAGTAGTATTGCCTTTTAGAATTTTGTTAGTCAACCGTATCAGCCATCAGTACTAGTAATTTTGTCTTTGGTCTCATAATAAAGGAAATGCAAATTGGACATTGGCATAATGGAATCTAACTCTGTATACCAGCACTCAACTGGTACAGATATAATTATACAGAAATACATAAACATACATGCTTACACATTCACAATCTCTCTCTCTCTCTCTCTCTCTCTCTCTCTCTCTCTCACACACACACACACACACACACACACACACACACACACACACACACACACACACACACACACACACACAACATAGGTACACCATGTCTCTGCATGCTAGAGAAGGCAATTAAAAGGACTGGCAAAAGGGCGGACATCCATCTATAAAACATTGGCTTCAAAAAACTGCCCAACCCAAGCCAAGATGTATAAGCACTGAGTCCACTCTACAGAGTGATCGATGTTAGGAAGGGCATCCTGCCATAAAAAACCTGCCAAAACAGACACAGTAACCTTGGTTAGTTTTCTACCTGGCTGGCTCCTGTCAAATATCCTACCCATGCATGCATGGAAGATGGACATTAAACAATAATGATGTGTGTGTGTGTGTGTGTGTGTGTGTGTGTGTGTGTGTGTGGCTGTAATCATAATTTAACATCCTTGTTCTATGCTGGCATGGGTTGATAGTTTGACAGGCCCCAGTGGGTCCAAAGACTGTATCATACTCTGCTTTGAAATTATTTCTATGATTAGCTGCCCTTCCTAATACCAACCACTCACTGAGTGTACTGGGTGCTTTTTTCTTTTTTTCATGGCACTAACACTGGTAGGGTTGCCATGCAGCCTGTAAGACTAAGAACCCCTCCAAGTAAGTGGGGCTACAAAAGAGAGGGAGACAGCTTTATACTATGGGAAGCAGGCTTAAACTGAGAGAGAAGGGGACAGGACAGAAAAGGTTTTGTGCAGTAGGAGAGTTTTGTGGCTGCTCACATTCTGGATGAGAGGGTGAGAGAGGTCAGAGTGGAACTGGAAAGAGATAAAAACAGCAGAGATGAGGTGTCAAGGTGAACTCACAAGATACAAGGTGAATAGAAATGAGTGATAATGGAAGAACAGAAATTGTAGGTTGGTAGAGGTTGAGTGATGGTTAGGAATCAGGAATGAGTGAGATGGTGAATAAAGTGCTGACAGATAACAAGTAGGGGAGGAAGAGAAGAAAAAGGAGGTGACAACTGTAGAAATGAGTAGGGCTGCTGGGTGACCAAAGATATTCATACATGACAATAATACATGACTTCGGAAGAGATAAGGAAGAGGAAATGACTGACAGTGCAGGAAAAAGGAATGGATGGGGAAGAGAGGTTGGATAGTAATAATAACAGTAATGATGCAGTAAAAAGGGGAAGAAAGTGACAGGATGGCTGAATGAGAGAGAGAAAGATAACATGGTTGGGTGGGTTATAAGAGTGTGGGATAAACATAGCAAATGGAAGAGAGGAAAACGAATGATGGAAAAGGAGAAATAATTTGATGGCTCAGGAGGGTAATCTATGTAAAATCTAGGTGGAGAGAACAGTATATAGAAGGAAAGATGGATAACAGTGAACTGGTTCCAGTTAATAAGAGGAGTAAATGGTATCAGGGAAAAGTTGAAGTATGTGGTTCTGCTCATGTTTAATTACAGCAGCAGAATTAATTACAAAGCAGTTAGAGAGATGATAGGTGGTGGAAATTTCTTAAAGGAGGTTATTGGCAGTGGGTGAATATTTATACACAGTGTTTCTTGAATCTCAGTTTTAATGAGGTGGGTGAGTCTTCTCAAGAACCACATATTGCCAGTTATTCTAGTCTTTTGTCATCTCCTCCATGATGTCAAAGATCCTAAGAATGCTACAGTAATTTTTAATCTGAAAGTAACATCTACAGTAATATATAAATGAGCAGAAAATTTAGTCATAAATAACCTGCAGAAGGAACATTTATTTTTTTTCAAATTTTGCATAAACACTTGACTCATTATCTGTTTTTCACTTTTTTTGAAATTTATTGTTTTTGAGTGTCTCTAAGTTTCAAAATAGGAATTTTAATTAATAAGTTATTGGTATTATTTAAATCTGATTCGTTCATTTCATCATCCTTCATTCTACTACTTTTTCATCAAATTTAATTATTCTGTTCTAACACTGTTTAGTCAGTCACATATGATATTGGATTTTCAAGTTTAATTTGCTATTTATAAAATCTTAAAATTCTCACTTCTGCTAATTCTCATCTCTTCAGCTTAAGATTTATTTGTTTCCTGGTGACAAGAAAGATAGTGTGTTGATCTGGATTATTTACTTAACTAACTTCCTTATCATGATAATCTTTCTGTTTCATTTAGAATTTGAGATATAGCTCCAGAAATAATAATAATAATAATAACAGTAATAATTATTCTATCTACTAATGGCACAAGACCTGGAATTTGTGGGGAGGGGACTAGTCGATTACATTGACCCCCCCTCCCCCCAATGTTTCACTGGTGTTTAATTTATTGACCCTGAAAGGATGAAAGACAAAGTCAACCTCAGTGGAATTTGAACTCAGAACGTAAACACAGACAAGATGCTATTAAACATTTTTCCTGGTGTGATAACAATTCTACCAGCTTGCTGTCTTAATGATACTAATACTAATACTAATTATAATAATAATAATATTTTCTACTATAAACACAAGGCCTGGATTTTGTGGTGAGTGGGATAGTCAATCACATCAATTCCAGTTCTCTGCTATTACTTATTTTATTGACCCCAAAAGGGCATGAAAGGTAAAGTCAGCCTCAGTGGAATTTGAACTCATAATGGAAGGATGGGTGAAATACCGCAAAGTATTTTGTCTGGCACGTTAACAATTCTGCAAGCTCACCACCTTTATAACTGTATTAATAAAAGAATTTGTTTGAAGGAAGAATTGATTTTTTTTTTGTCACTAACAACTGAAATGATTTACATAGTATATTTTTTTTATTGACAGAATTTACAACTGCAGGTATATTGTCATTGTTGATATTAACATAGTTATTTTGAAAAATAATAGAAAAGGTGAGGGGAAAAAAATTACCGATAAGAGAAAAAAATTTCCTGAAAGCATTTAGCTGATCTAGACATATTTTTTATTGTTACAGTCTATAGCTCCTCTCAATCAGTTGTGTGAAAGAATTATTTATGACATAAAAAACACAATAATGATGATAATGGTCCAACAAAAAAAATAACATATAACAAAGTTCTGAAGACAATAATGTAGATAATATTAATTTTAAATTTTAGCACAAGGCCAGCAATTTAGTGGGAAGGGGTAATTCAATTACATCGACCCCAGTGTTCAACTGGTATGTGTTTTATTAACTCTGCAAGAATGAAAGGTAAAGTTAACCTAGCAGAATTTTAACTCAGAAATAAGGACAGATGAAGGGCCACTAAACATTTTGCCCAGTATTCTAATGATTCTGCCAGCTCACCACCCTAATAAATATAAATAATATTTTAAACAAAATTATAGTTAAAAAGTAGAAAAAGTAGAAAACTCATAATGTAAATATGTAGTGTAAACTCTGAAACATCGTCGCCATTTTTCCACATTCTGCTTCATTTCACAAGGAATTTTTTGGTCCATAAAAGTTTGTCTTGGTGTTTTCTCCTTTTTTCTGATTATTTGTATTTGTTTCCTGATAACTCTTTTTTATCCTGTTGTTACCTGCACTCTACGTGCATAGTGTGCCTGCACACCAATGCCCGGGGATAACACAGGTAATGGATACTGATACCATGTACAGATATTTTATCCCTTAGTCAGTTATTATATCCGCTAACTCTGTTTACACTGTATGTGTGTGCATGTGTGTGTGTGTGTGTGTGCGTGTGTGTGTGTGTGTGTGTGTGTGTGTGTGTGTGTGTGTGTGTGTACACAATCATACACATGCACATGCTCAAACATATCAGGCTTTCAGTCAGTTTCTGTGTATCAAAGTCTTCACTCACAGGGCATTGGTTCAATCCAAAGCTGTAGTAGAAGACACTTGGCCATGATGCTACACAGTAGGAATAAATCTGGAACCACATAGTTGCAACATAAATTTCTTAACCACACAGCTATACCTCCTTAATATTAAACCTATTCTTGCATTGATACACAAGCATATTACTAGAAGGTATATTTGTATATTTCTGTGTGTTTATTATTATCCAACCTCTGTCTTTTTAATTATCCTTTTAATGTGAAAGCCTCTGTTGAAAGGTATATTAAAAATCATCAGACAATGAAATTACTTTCTGACTGAGAAGTGGATTTCCAATTACCAGCTTTTCAACTATCATTGTACTTTGGTGCCATTTTCCTGGTGACAAAGTATCTAAATGGTACTTATGTTGAAAGGGTGGACATTTCTATTGAAAAATTAAACAACTATTTATATAAAAATCAATAATAAATATGCAATTTTTCTATGATTAAAATGTTATCTCAAATTTAGGTCTGTCAGTCTAGAAAAGAACCGAAATCATTGTTTTGTTGAATAGCATTTTCTATATTGTAATGTTCTGTAGAATAAAAGCTACTTCGGTTAAAATGTGACATGTGACATGTTTACATTAGTGGTAATACTGAAAAAGATGTCAAATGATGAGGAAAAAATATTGGCAAACTTCTGGTGAAATGACAGAACTTGTAAAGCATTAAACCACCATCATCATCACCATCACCATCATCATCATCATCATCATCACCATCATATTCATCGTCGTCATCATCATCCTTTAACGTTTGTTTTCCATGCTGACATGGGTTGGAAGATTTGACCAGAGCTGGCAAGCAGGAGAGCTGCACCAGGTTCCAGCTTGGTTTCTATTGATGAATTCCCTTCCTAACGCCAACCACTTTACAGTCTGTACTGGGTGCTCTTAACATACCACCAGTACCGGTGCCTTTACATGGTGCCAGTACAAGTGCTTTTTAAATGGCCCCAGCATGAATGCTTTTTATGTGGCACTGCCACAAGACTCTTGCAGGTCAGTCCTTTGCATCAGAGGAAACACCCTATATCTTTGTCTTTGGTCATCTCCTCTGAAGCATTCAACAAATACAGGGTGATGTCTCTTTTCATCTCTTTACATCATCATCATCGTCATCATTTAAAGTCCGCTTTCCATGCTGGCATGGGTTAGATGGTTTGACTGAGGACTGGCAAGCCAGGAGGCTGCACCAGGCACCAGTCTGATTTGGCAAGGTTTTTATAGCTGGATGCCCCTCCTAACGCCAACCATTCTGAGAGTGCAGTGGGTGCTTTTTACATGCCACCAACACAGGTGCCAGTCAGGCAATACTGGCATCAACCACACTCGAATGGTGCTTTTAACATTCCATCAGCACAAGAGCAGCACTGACATCAACCATGCTCAAATGGAGCTTTTTATGTGCCACCAGCACTGGCATCATCCACGGTCAAATGGTGCTTTTTACATGCCACTGGCACAGGAGCCAGTCAGGCGCCATGGGCATCGACCAGGCTTCAATGGTGCTTTTTAGGTGCCAACAGCACAGGTGCCAGTCAGGCAGCGCTGGCATCCTGAGTTCAAATCTTGTCCTGGTCTATTTCGCTCTTCATCTTTCTGGTGTAAATAAAATGAGTACCAGTTGATAAAATAGTAATGGCCACTGATGTAATTGACTGAGCACTCAAAGGTGGTACGCCCGCATGTCAACAGCCCAGTGACTAAAACTTGTGTAAAAAACACAAAAGAAAACCTCTGGTGAAATAAATTCATGTTCTGATATTTTTATTCCCAGCTAAAACAATTTGACTTCACTAATGACTGGTTTCTTAAAAAAATAACTGCAAGAATATTTCTTTAGTCTTCTTATTTCTTTTGCCTCATCAACCTGGGAGTCTGTAGCATCTATTATAATAATGCTCTTGTGTCTTTCTCCATCACAACATATGAATGAGAAAGGAAGGGGCGATAGATGACTAAGGAAGGAAGAGGTGATAGCAAAATGGTAGTGGGATGATGGAAATAGTACATTGAAAAAAAATCAAACAGCATTTCAACTGTGTGAGTATATGTGTGTGTGTGTATGTAAAGGGAAGGTATGTGAATGTGTGTGTATGTGTTATGGAAGTGGGATGGTGAACATTCATTGCTGAAAAGAAAAATCAAACAGCGTTTCAACTCTATGTGAATATATGTGTGTGTGTGTGTAGAAGAGAAGTATGAGAATGTTTGTGTAAGTAATTATTATGTACCTTATTTTGTACCTCATTCATATATATAAAATACCACAATTGACCATCGTTTTTGACAGCACGGGGCTAGCTAGTAATTCTTTCATTCTTTTACTTGTTTCAGTCATTTGACTGTGGCCATGCTGGAGTACCGCCTTTAGTTGAACAAATTGACCCCAAGACTTATTCTTTGTAAGCCTAGTACTTATTCTATCGGTGTCTTTTGCTGAACTGCTAAGTTACGGTTGTCAAGTGATGGAGGGGGGCAAACACACACACACAAGCATATATACATACAACGGGCTTCTTTCAGTTTCCATCTACCAAATCCACGTACAAGGCTTCAGTCGGCCGAAGGCTATAGTAGAGGACACTTGCCCAAAGTGCCATGCAGTTGGAATAAACCTAGAACCATGTGGTTGGAAAGCAAGCTACTTACCACACAGCCACTTAAATATTAAACTAAAACTTGTTAAAAAATATATTTTTAAAAGGTTGATAAAGGATTTAGAAATCTTTCTTTTACCTTTTACTTGTTTCAATCGTTAGACCCTGGCCATGCTGCGGCACCACTATGAAGAATTTTAGTCAAATTAATCAACCCCAGTACTTTTTTTTAGGCCTGGTACTTATTCTATCAGTCTCCTTTATCAAACTGCTAGACTACACCATTATTTTCAATATTTGACTGGTATTTTATTTTATTGATCTTGCTGTACTCAAGAAGACCTGTATTCTGTAACAGAAATGTTAAGACCAGCCCCTCTGGTAGTGAAAAGCACCCATGAAAGTGTCACATAAAGTGCCTTTACAGTGCTACATAAAAGCACCCAATGTGGTGTCATGTAAACACCAGTATGGTGCCATGTAAAGCTCCAGTACAGTGCCATGTAAAGCACCCATGCAGTGTCATGCAAAAGTGCCTGTGCAGTAGCACATAAAAAATTGCCTGTGTGGTGCCATGTAAAGACGCCCATGCAGAGTCATGTAAAAGTGCTCATGCAGTATCATGTAAAAGCACCCATGTGGTGCCACATAAAAGCACCTGTTTGATGCCACATAAAAGAGTCCATGCAACACTGTAAAAGCACCCATGCAGTGCTACATAAAAGCCTCCAACACACTCTTTAAAGTGGTTGGCATTAGGAAAGGCAACCAGCCATAGAAACCATGCCAAATCAGACTGAAGTCTGGGGCAGTTCCCCAGTTTGCCAGTTCTGATCAAGCCATCCAACCCATGCCAGCATAGACAATGATCATTAAATTATGATGCTTCTGCTGCTGCTGCTGCTGATGATGATGATGATGATGATCCTGAGGAATGAAAAGCAAAGTTAACCATAGCAGGTTTTGAACTCAGAATATAAAAAGCTGAAGCAATTACTGCAAGGCATTTTATTTTATCCAACACTTCAATGATTCTGCCAATCCCCATCCTGTTCTTTCTCTAAGAAGCACTGAAAGAATTGGACATCCAGTAATTGTAAAACTGTCACTTGTAATGGCTCAGATACACAACATCCTTTTATATTAAAAAGTATTTTATTTTCTAATTGGCTTTCTTTCACAAAATTATTTTTTTAATGAGTTTTCTAATAATGGCTGGTATCAAAGTTCAGCATATCCTATGCAAGATATAATGCTAAAGAAATGTTAAGAAAGTGAAAGAAGGGGAAAAAATGAAGTATTTTTAGTTTCTAAACCAATAAAAAAAAGTTGATAATATTTTTTCCTATAAACGAATACATGCAATTAAAAATGCACTAGTACATGAAAAGTTCTTTCTTATTTTATAAAACAAGCAACAACATTACATGAATAACATTCGCAGTAACAGCAATATTGAAGAGCAATCATATTTTAAAGCATAAAATTGAAGCACTAAAATGATTTCCAAATATTTTTTTCAATTTGCTCAGTTCATGACTATACAGAAAGTAACATGTGGAAATAATAAAAAGCATTTAAATTGACTATTCAGCATAATAACATTTTTGCCATTTATACCTTTCTCAAAGACATTACAGAAATAAAGTGAACTAGTTGTAAAACTGGGGATCAAAACTAGGTTGCACAAGAGTTTTTTGTACAGCTGTGTAAAGAAGTGCTGAGCTCTACTTATGGCGAGTACCAGTGGAAGGGGTAGACCCAGGAGGACATGGGACAAGGTGGTGAGAAAGGATCTTCATGTGCTGGACCTCACTGAGAAAATGATAAGGGACTGAGAGATGTGACGATTTACTGTACTTGAGAAGACCCATGGGCATATGGCATAGTGGTTAAGAGCACAGGCTACTAACCCTAAGATTCCGAGTTTGATTCCAGGCAGTGACCTGAATAATAATAATAACAACAACAACATCGAAAACTATATATTTCGAATGGGAATTTGGCAATGCCACCTCTAGCCGAACAATTATTTATTCTGTGCTGATGAAGGGAAATAACATGGAAATCGCGATACACAGATACTGTTTTGAGCTGAGTGGGGGTGCTAGATTCCCTTGTTCAAAAATATAAGGACCCCGATCATGTCGCATAGCCAGCTGGAGACGATGTCTCCAGGGGATAAATCACAGCAATATTCGTCCTAAATCAGGACTGCCATGTTATGCTGGCAAAAATCTTTAATCTTTCTTCCTCCTTACCAATTTTGAAGATCTCCAAAGGTAAATGAAGACTATATTTGCTTCAAAGTTAGAATTATGGTGCAACAAAACAGTATTATTCTGAGTAATATAATAAATATTACAAACGTAATTTCAAACTAAAAATTCAAATACTGGAGTAGAAATTAATTTCATTTTTTAATATTTTTTATTGGTTTAATATTATTCTTTATATTCTTTTTCTTTTTTTGTTAAGTCTTTTTTGTAATATTTAGATGTTGGTTTAAAATTGAATTCCTCTACTGGTTAATTTTTATGAGATGGATAATTTAAAAAAAAGAATAAATAATACCACATATTTTATTGAAGAAAAAAGACAAACTTAACAAAGCAAAATGAAATACATTGTAACTTGCAAATAAGTCCTAAGTGACATCTTGACAGCTTTATAGATGTTATTGACAAGAAACAGCACAAAACTATAGAAAAATTGAGTTATTTTAAATTTAAATAATTGTTATTGTTTCAAAATTTTATCATCCCCAGAGTAATACTCCTCAGTGAAGAAAATATTTCTCAAAACAGTTGAAAATGAAAATGAATAGAACAGCAATTTATTCTGTAGTAGTGATGAAGAGAACCAACTTAAATATTCTATTATTCTTTGTTTTTCTACTGGCTAAATTCAATTGGCTGCAATGGCCGTGCTGGAGCACTGCCTTTAAGTGGTTTAGATGATTATATCAACTTCAGTACCCTGTCTAGAACCTATTATTTCCGTTTCATGGAGGATATTGAAAGGCAATGTTAAATTTATTGTAGGGTCTAAGATTAGTGAGAAGAATGATGCTCATCACTGTATATTGTTCATAAGAAGAGAAAAGACAGCATGGTGGTACCATTTTTCCAGAAGTGTTATTTTAGTTGCTCATATATGATAGGACTTTTTCATGGAGTTTTCAATCGATGGTGCTTCTGAAATATTTATTCTTTAAGGACAAATATTCCAGGTGAGAAATGTTTAGGTACTTTACGGTTCAGGACTGTATACAGAAATTAGTGGAGTATAGGTAAACTTCACTTCTCAAGTCATGCTGACTCATAAGGACTGAATTCCTGGTTTCATGGCATATATATTCCTCACTGGATGGGATGCCAGTCTGTTGCAGGATTATTCATTTGTGCCAGTTGGGTGTACTGGAGCAATGTGAAATGAAATGTTTTGTCCAAGAACACAATGCATCACCCAGTTAAGGTATTGAAACCACAATCTTAAAATCATGAGTCCAATACCCTAGTCACTAAGATATGCACCTCCACAAGTGGAGGACACTGTCTTCCACATTGGTATGAAAATTGCTAGAGGTGACTGCTGGTCTTCAATAAACAACCTTGCCCAGACTTTTGTGCCTTGGAGGGGAACTTTCCAGGTGCAACCCTTTGTTCAGTCATGACCAAAGGGGGTTTTTACCTTTATATATATATATATATATATATATATATATATATATATATATATATATATATATATATATATATATATATATATCTAGTGTATATATTCATATATATTTGTGTGTGTGTGTGTGTGTGTGTGTGTGTGTGTGTGTGTGTGTGTGTGCGCACGTGTGTTTGTAAAGGTGCATGGCTCTGTGGATAGAGAGTCAGGCTCACAATCATGAGGTAATGAGATCAATTCCCAGACTGGGCTGTTTGTTGTATTCTTGAGCAAGACACTTTATTTCACGTTGCTCCAGTTCACTCAGCTGTAGAAATGAGTTGAGATGTCACTATTGCCAAGTTGTATCAAATTTTGCCTTTCCCTTGGATAACATTGGTGGCATGGAAAGGGGAGGCTGATATGCATGGCTGACTGCTGGTCTTCCATTCACAAATTTGGCCAGACTGTTGCCTCAGAGGGGAACTTTCTAGGTGCAAATCCCATGATCATTCATAACTGAAGGGCTTGTTTAGCCTTTATAATATATATATATGCAAGTATGTATGTGTAAGGGGGTATGTGTGTGCGTGCGTGCGTGTGTGTGTGTGTGTGTGTGTGTGTGTAATGTATATATAAAAATATATGTTTGCTTACATGTACTCATATTGATTGACCTGTGGTTGTGCATATGAATACTTAAAGAATACTGTAAGTGACAACAACTGAGTCTTGCAAGCCCACTATGATTCACTGGGCTTTGGTTGGCTTGGTGGTATAGCAGAAGACACTTGCGCAAGGTGCCATGTTGTGGGACTGAACCTGGAACCATGTGGTTGGGAAGCAATGTCGATCTGATGGAGGGAGAGAGCTAATGTACAACATAAACACTATAAATAACCCTTCGGTGTAGGTTGTTTAGTAAAAGTTGTGAAACATTCATCTGTCATTTACAACACATTTCATCTATCATTTAAACAGGCTCTAACTCAGATTAATATCCCCCCAATTCTGGAGCTGGCAGGATTACCCATAAGTGATGGAAAGAGACCAAATGGTCTTACTCTCTGTCTCTGAATGAGCAGTAGGTGCCGTATCTGGGACTCCACAGTCTGTGACTCTTTTGCTCGCTCCCACATCCTAGATACTGCAAAAAATTGGAGGGTCACTTTTTCTGTAACAAAATGGAGCAAAACCCTGAAGTATCAGGACCTGGCAGTGAACTATCTCTTCCCACCTGTGATGTTTGAAACATTTGGAGGTGCTGAGCCACTAATGGCAAAGTTCTTGTCATCATTGGCAGCTCGCCTTAATAAGGTGTCAGGTGATGCCTGTGAGTGCTTAGCTTTTCCAATGCCTTAGCCTTGCCATCACTCATGGTAATGCCACAAACATGTTGAACGTTGAGGTGTGTGACCAATTAAAGCACTTCATGCTGCATTGATGTTTTTTTCTTTCTCCTTTTTTTGCTTTGTTTTTCTTTTGTAAAATATATTCCTTTTCATATTTTGAATAACATGTACTTATTTTCTTGAAGTACAAAAAACCCCATTTACAACACTATATATAAAACTGCTTTAACTACTTTATGACTAGATAATAGTTTTTAGTTCCCTTTGTGATTTGCAGAACTTTCAATTATGATTTGAAAATCACTGCTTTGTGAATTGGAAGTGTACAACTAATGGCAACAACAAGCTTCAAGTGCAAAAATATGCTTAACACTCGAAGGAGCACAGCTTTTTTGTGAAATTTATTCAAATATCAACAAAATTAAGCTGTTGTTTCATAGAGGAAGACAAATTTGTTTAAAATTTAAATGGTCAATAAATTGTTATTAAATTCTTGGTTATTACTAATCTGGGAGTGCCAGGACACTGCTCATTCACTGTGGATTAATTACTAAAACTACGCACCCAAAAATAAAATGTTTTGTTTCTATATTATCTTATCTCCCTGATATTTTCTCAACATTTATAAATCTGTCCAAGCAATCACTACTTAAATCTTCTTGGTTTATTGAAACATGATATTGTATTACTAACTTACTGTTGTTTTTCATGCATTAGGTAACATCATTTGCATTACAAGTTTAAGATAATGCAGTTCTCTTTTTAAATTACATTGGCCATTAATTCCAAGTCACAAATGCTTTTTCAATGTTTCAATGCACTTGTGTTGAGATTTTCTATCAGTATTTCTTGTAAATTCATGTTGTACATCTAACAGACTATGCCCAACTCATTCATCTTCTGCTACATCTGATACCTCATATCCATGTTTCATTGCTATAAGATATAACACTTGTCTACATGCCTCATATATTCTGCTTTGCATGCAGAAAAGGAAATTCTTTGTTGCTAGCTGAAATAACATTTCTCTGAAGTTCTTTCCATGCATTTATATTTTAGCCACTATTCATTCATTAAAACTATCCCAGTATGGAAAGGCCCCTGAAAGTCAAAATTGTTGAACATAGGAAAGCCTTAATGAGAGGTAAAACATTCATGTCAGGATTGGTCAGAGAAAAGAAATCATATACTATGTGCAGGCGTGGCTGTATGGTAAGAAGCTTGCTTCCCTATCACATAATTCTGGGTTCAACACCACTGTGTGGCTCCTTGGGCAAGTGTATTCAGCTATAGCCACAGGCCAAGAAAAGCCTTCGCATAAAGCTATAAATAAAGACATAAATATTGGGTAGCAAAACCTTCTGCATAGAAAAAGTGAAAGACTGCCTGCTATTTCTTATAGCACAGTGTGCTTTGAGATTCACTGTTCCAAAACAGAATAATAATCTTTTATCTTTTATTTGCTGCAGTCATTTGACTGAGGCCATGCTGGGACACCACCTTGAAGTGTTTTAGTGAAACAAATTGATGCCAGGGCTTATTTTGTGAAGTTGGTAAGTTATGGGGACATAAACACACCAGCACCAGCTGTCAAGCTGTGGTTGGAAACAAACACAGACACAAATACACACTCACACATAGATAACATCATCATTTAATGTTCATTTTTCATGCTGGCATGAATTGGATGATTTGACAGGAGCTGGCCAGATTCCAATTGTCTGTTGTGGCGTGGTTTCTACAACAGGTTGCCCTTCCTAATGCCAACCACTTTGCAGGGTGTGCTGGGTACTTTTTATGTGCCACTGGCATGGGTGTATTTATGCAGCACCAACATGAGTGCATTTTATGTGGCACCAGTACCAATAAAGGACAAACCTGTATGTGTGGAAGATAGTGATTTTACTTAGTTTGTTGTATTTTTTCAAGTACAGTAAACCACTGGTCCCTTGTCATCTCAGTAAGGCCCAGCATCTGAATATCCTTTCTCAACACTTCATCCCATGTCTTTTGGGGTCTATCGCTTTCACAAATTCTTTCCACAGGCTTCTTTCAGTTTCCATCTACCAAATCCACTTACAAAGCTTTGGTTGGCCTGAGGCTATAGTAGAAGACACTTGCCAAAGGTACCACACAGTGGGACTGAACCCAGTACCATGTGGTTAGGAAGCGAGCTTCTTATCATACAGCCATGCCTGCACCAAATAATGTTATTAAAAAATATATACTACCACATCTCCAATGCCTTAATTCAAATACAGTCTGCATCTTTTGTAATCTATTTCTTTGTTCCGAGATGTCACTCTATTGCCAAAGGTCAGGCCTATTCTATATTGAATTCTATATTCAATTAATGGTTATTTCAGAGTTGTGATTTTTTTTTCTCATCCATATGGGTGTAATTTTAATTAGCAATTTTTGACTCACTGCACCAAATATGTTTAGTATCTGTTTTACTACTACTACTACTACTACTACTACTACTACTACTACTACTACTACTACTACTACTACTACTACTATTATGGTGATGGCTTGATCTATTGATCTATTTACTTAATGCTCCAGTAATTTCCTTTCTTTAGAGTATCTCTTTTACGTTTAACAATGTTGCTAGTAATTTGAGGATAACACTTTGTTGCACAACTTAACTAAGTTAAGTGGAAAATTAACCTATTCTGCTTTTTGCTTTTGTTTTTTATAATCATTTTATCAACTACTTCAGAGAAAGCTACAATTTTCTTTATGTTCATATCCTTGATTGCTTTACTCACTCTTATCTAGTTTATTAATGACAGTATCATTAGAATGTCAGACAAAATGTTTTGTAGTATTTAGTTGCAAATTTTATGTTCTGAGTTCATATCCAGCCAAGTTCAAGTTTGCCTTTCATTCTTCTCATCGTTATCATCATCATCCTCCTCCTCCTCCTCATCATCATCATCATTTAACATCCATAAAGGCCCAGAGACTGCATCATACTTCATTGATATAAAAATACCAGTCAATATTAGCTCTAGGGTAATGGTGGTGAGCTGGCAGAATCATTAGCATGATGGGCAAAATGCTTAGAGGCATTTCGTTTGTCTTTACATTCTGAGTTCAAATTCCGGTGAGGTCAACTTTACCTTTATTTCTTTCAGGGTGGATAAAAAAAAGTACCAGCTGAGCACTGGGTTAATGTAATTAATTTGCTACTCCACGAAACTTGCTGGCCTTGTGCCAACATTTGAAACCAATATTAGCTCTAGGGTAATAGTGGTGAGCTGGCAGAATTGTTAACATGATGGGCAAAAGGCTTAATGGTATTTCGTTTGTCTTTACATTGAGTTCAAATTCCGCTGAGGTCAACTTCACCTTTCGTCCTTGTGGGGGGAGGGGCAATAAAAAAAGTACCAGTTGAACACTGGGATTGATGTAGGGAGTTGTGATAGATAATTGAAAAGAAATACTGTTCTGAAGAATAAGGTTTTGGTAAAATATTTATTGTGGAGGTGCGTGGCTTAGTGGTTAGGGTGTCAGCATCATGATCGTAAGATTGTGGTTTCGATTCCTGGACCGGGTGATGCATTGTGTTCTTGAGCAAAACACTTCATTTTACGTTGCTCCAGTCCACTCAGCTGGCAAAAATGAGTAACGCTGCGATGGACTGGCGTTCCGTCCAGCTGGGGAACAAATACGCCATTGAAACTGGGAAACTGGGCCCATGAGGTAGGCTAGGCTTTAAAAGGGTGCATTTATTTATTATTAAAATATTTAGTGTAGCACATGAAAGATGAGATACAGTAACGAGAGAATGAGATGCAAGTGCTTTATGTGAATTTTGGAAAGAGGAGATAAAATTGGCACCTAGTATAAATATCTTTTATCTTTTACTTGTTTCAGTTATTAGACTGTCACCATGCTGGGACACTGCCTTGAAGAATTTTAGTTGAGCAAATTGACTCCTGTCCTTACTTAATTTCAAAGTCTAACACTTATTCTATTAGTTTATTTTACAGGAACATAAAAGCACCAACACTGGTTGTTAAGCAGTGGTGGGGGACAAACACACACATGCACACATGCACACACACACACACACACACACACACACACACACACACACACACACGCACACATATATATATACAGTGAGCTTCTTTCAGTTTAAATCTACCAAATCCACTCACAAGGTTTTGGGTCAGCCCGAGGCTATAAAAGAAGACATTTGCCCAAGATGCCACACAGTAGGACTGAATCCAGAACCATGTGATTGAGAAGCAAGCTGCTTACCACACAGCCACTCCTGCACTTATATGTAAAATATAAATATACATATGCACAATAAGCTTCTTTCAATTACCATTTACTAAATCCACTCACAAGGCTTGATCAACTTGGGACCATAGTAGAAGGCACTTGGCCAAGCTGCCATGCAGTGAGACTAAACTAGGCACCATGTAATTAGAAAGTAAGTTTTTACATACATATACATACAGATATACGAAGTGGTATCAATAGGTTCCTAGACTAGTTATTTTTGATAAAAAATAATTCCTTTACCAGTGTCTTAACATCATTTCCTTTGAAATAGTCACCTTGTGCAGCAATATGCCAGTCCCAGTGTTCCTACCACTTTTGGAATCCGGTCCAGGTGTTGTTTTCCGTAAGTGAGTTGAAGACTTTCTGTGACTCACTCTGGCAGGAACACCAGGACTAGTATATTGCTGTGCAAGGTGACTATTTCAAAGGAGATGATGCTAAAATTTAGGTAAATAAGTTATTTTTTTTTAAACATAACTAGTCTGGGAAATTTGTGGTATCACCTCCTAGATATATATATATATAATTAAGGGATCAGGAAACATTTGCTTCACCACATACCGAAGTTCAGAAATAGCATACCGATGAAGGAAATTGAGTATTATCGCTCATAATCCAGGAACGTGTCTATGATTAACTTCGAATGGTTAGTTTTCATTGTTTTTTCTTCTTGTTTTTGCCTTTGTGAGTTACAAGTAATGCTATCTGTTGGAGTCTCAGTTTTTTTAGCTGCTATTTCTGAACTTTGGTATGTGGTGAAGCAAATGTTTGCTGATCCCTTAATTATGTTTATAAATGTATAAGAACTTTTAAATAAGTTCTCCACCGATAATGGTGTTTACATACCGAAGGGCTTGGTAAAAATTATTAATTGTTGATTTATTAATAAATTAATAAATTGATAAACCTTTACCCTTTTAATTGTAATAATTATATATATATATATATATATATATAGAAAGGACAACAAAAGAAAGAAAGAGACCTCTATATTATGTAAATAGAGGAATTTATCTGTAAAAATATGTGACACTTATTCAGTAGCCATGATAAAACTCCGAGTTTTATACATACACACACACACACACACACCACATACACACACACACACACACACACACACACACACACTCACATACACAGATTTAAAAACCTTATAATTGGTTTGAAGATTGAAATATTCTGGTAATTAAGTGTCTCCAAAAGCCCCTCGCACCCTGCATAAATTTTTCCCCCTCCGATACTAAAAATAATTCTAATTACTTTTGACAAATTTAAAGGAATTGTTTTTGAATACTACAGATAATCTCAAGTTTAACTACTATTGCCAATATCAGTCTAATGGTTTCAGAACTAATTAAAAGCATGAATTAATGTCCTAAGATTTTCTTTATTTGAAACTCTAAAGGTTAATGATAGCCTGTTAAAGGTCATTCTCCATCCTACACTAACTTAATACTGATACATTTTCTATCAATTGTAATCTGGAAAATTCAAAATAATTATCTCTTAATTGTAGTCCTTAAATAGGTACTGGTGTGGCTCTGTGGTAAGAAGCTTGCTTCCCAAGTGCATGGCTTTGGATTCAGTCCCACTGCCTAGCATCTTGGGCAAGTGACTTCTACTATAGTCCCAGGTTGACTAAAGCCTTGTGAATGTATTTGGTTGACAGAAACTGAAAGAAGCCTTTTGTACATGTGTGTGTGTGTGAGAGACAGAGTGTGTGCATATGTGTGTGTCTTTACATCTGTATCTGTCCCCCAGCCATTGCTTCACAACCAGTACTTGTGTGTTTGTTTCCCTGTAACTTAGCAGTTTCTCAAAAGGGTCTGATAGAATACGTACCAGATTTTTAAAAAGAAAAGCATAAGAACTGAGATCGATTCTTGAAGGTGGCGCCCCAGCATGGCCACAGTCCAATGACTAAAACAAGTAAAAGATAAAAGATAAGTACTGAAATTACAGAATCATAGGTGCAGGCATGGGTGTGTGATAAGAAGCTTGCTTCTCAACCACGTGGTTCTGGGTTCAGTTCCATTGCACGGCACCTTGCGCAAGTGTTTCAAGTCAAACAAGGCCTTGGGAGTATAT
Organism: Octopus bimaculoides; assembly: GCF_046866305.1. Lineage (NCBI taxonomy): Eukaryota > Metazoa > Mollusca > Cephalopoda > Octopoda > Octopodidae > Octopus > Octopus bimaculoides. Next base: position 48,872,552 of record NC_142929.1, on the reverse strand, counting down.
TTGGTTGACGGAAACTGAAAGAAGCCTGTCATATATATTGTATATATATATTTGAGTGTGAGTGTGTTTTGTGTCTGTGTTTGTCCCCCACCACCACTGCTTGACAACCAGTGTTGGTGTGTTTACATCCCCATAGCTTAGTTGTTTGGCAAAAGAGACAGGTAGAATAAGTACCAGGCATTAAAAAAATTATAAGAGCTGGTATTAATTAATTTGATTAAAATTCTTCAAGGCAGTGTCCCAGTATGGCCTGGTCTAATGACTGAGACAAGTAAAAGATAAAGGACACACTTTTTGTCCAGGAAATCTCTTTACTTGTTTTCTATATTTTATCTTTTATATTTTATTTGTTTGAGTTATTGGACTGTGGCCTTGCTGGGGCACCACGTTGAAGGGCTTAGCCAAACAAATCAACCCCAGTACTAATTCTTTTTAAAGTTCTAGTATTAACTCTATCAGTCTCTTTTGCCAAATTGTTAAGTTACAGGGACATAAACTAACACTGGTTGTCAATAGGTGGGGTGGGAACAAACACACACACACACACACACACACGCACAAACACACACACGCACACACACAAACACACACACACACACACAAACACACACACAAATACCCCCACACACACAAACACACACACACACACGCATATGTATTCAAGTTTTCACACAGTTCTCTGTCTACCAAATTCAATTGCACAGTATTGGTTGATCCAGGGTTGTTATGGAAGACACTCGCCCAAGTTTCCACACTGTGGGATTGAACCCACAGCCACATAGTCGTAAAAATAAAAGAATCAAACATAATCTCAACAGAATATTTCAGAAATATCTTTACTTGTCATCTAGTGAATATTATTTGTGCCATTTGTTGCTCAGTAAGTAGACACTTTGGTATTATTTATGTCTGTAAGGTGATTATTGTGAAATGTAACGACTTGTTATTTTGACAGAATAACATATAAATAAATGGAAAGGTATTTCTGACTGCAAGTTTCTATCTACTACAATGCATAACCTTTAGAGTGTGAATAAGATTCATTCAGACTTGACAAGATTGAAGCCACGGAAAGATTCATGAATTAGATATAAGATTAATGAGTCAGATTCTCTTCTTCGTTAATTATTATCTTCGAGAACTTTTATATGTTGGTGACCTTGTTCCTATGGCAGGATTTGTCAGAAAGTTGTAAGAAAAATACTTCAGATGTGTTACATGTACAGGAATAATTAACAATAGAATGAAGTCCATAAACTTCACAGATGGTTCATTAGACATAGTTCAGAGTTTCTGTTACCTCGATGATCTAATTAGTGTGTTGGGCTGCTGCTGTGAAAGCGTGGAAGCTAGAATACGAAAAGGTTGAAAGGAGTTCAAGGAACTGTTGCTTCTATTGAAAACTAAGTCTTTTACTTTTGTGTCAAGGACAGATTGTAGGAAATATGTTTAAGTAGTAGAATGTTCTGTGATAATGAGACAGAAAGCCATACTCACAAGCTAACATATACACCTTCATGGTTCTCCCACTCTTGACCCAGTGAATATTCAAGGATGTGACAGTTGGATGGAGAGAACTATACCAGCACTTGGCTGGTGTTCATTTTCAGTTGTGCAGACTAGAGCAACATAAAAATGAGTGCCTTGCTCAAGGACATAGTGTACCATCCACTTAAGAAATTGAACCTGTAATCTTATGATTGTGAGTCCAGCACCCCAACAACTTGGCTATGTGACTTGATGAGACATAGACATTGAATATGTAAGATTGGCAGACTCAAGAGAGAAAGGAGTTGAGTATGATACGTTGAATGTGTAATGATGCAATTGAAGGGGAATGATAAGATATTAAAGGCATCATGGGAGACAACTGTGGTAGTATGAATGCATGATGTGAATGGACAATAAGCAATGAATACAAAAATGGAAGGCATCATTAGTAAAAAATAACTGTTTCATGAAACAGCTTACCAAATGAGATAATGCAAGATCAAAATGAATTGTGATATCCTCTAAGATAAATCAATATAATCTATCTAAAAGAAGGAGCCATTGAAGTAGCCTCATAAATGAGATGATGAAAAATTGGGACAGGCAGAGCTGTGTGGTAAGAAGATTGCTTCCTAACCACATGGTTCCAGGTTCAGTTCAACTGTGTCCCATCTTGAACAAGTGTCTTCAACTATAGCATTGGACTCACTGAATCCTTGTGTGTGGATTTGGCAGACAGAAATTGGAGCCCATCATACATGTATGTGTGTATGTGTGTATGTGTTTGTCAGCCACCATCACATGACAACTGTTGTTAGTTTGTTCACATCCCCGTAACTTAGCAGTTTGTCAAGAAGTGATTGATAGGCTAAACATTAAGCTTAAACAACAACAAAAATTAGTAAATTTATACTGAGGTCATTTTCTTTGACTAAACACTTTAAGGTAGTGCCAGACTACTCTAATCCATGACAGCACAGATAAACTCTCATAAAACAGTAATATATATAACAACAACAAAAATGATGATGACTTACCATTAGCTGTATCCATATTTGAATCAACTATGTACTGTATTACTTTTTAGCCTTTCAAATTTACACTCTGTGCACTGCTAATGGCAGCTTTAGACAGAAGTGCTATCTTTTCTCAGCAGAGATCTTCTGACTTTGTTCTTTTCCATTGTTAGCTTTAATGTTCAACTTTCATAATTAAAACATGAAACATACACATTTCATACTTCAGTTATAATAGAACCAATATATTAGTAAACTATATTGCTTTATTAATCTAATCACTTCTGAACTAGAAACAATAGGAACAAAATAGATATTGGATAATAAAAGGAAGCTGTCTTTTTTCTTAAATTCAATAGTTGCAAGTGTGGTTATAGATCCTGGCATGGTTTCTGGAGCAGGTATGACTGTGTGGTTAAGAAAGTTACCTCCTAAATGTATGCTTTTTGGTTCAGTCCCACTGCATGGCACTTTGTGCAATATTTTCAACTATGGCCTTGGGGTCTGACCAAAGACCTATGAATGGATTCGATAGACAGAAGCTGGAAGAACATTGTGCGCTCATACACACACACACACACACACACACACATATGAATGTGTGTGTGTGTGTGTGTGTGTGTGTGTGTGTGTGTGTGTATTTGTGTGTGTTCTTGTTTTGACATCATGATCTCCATGATCTCCTTATGGCTGACTTACATAGATGAAAGGTTTTATCTTTTGGGATAATAAAAATTTAATAACGATATACTTTTCTATACTAGGCACAAGGCCCGAAATTTTTTTTTTGGGGGGGGGGGCAGTCGATTAGATCGACCCCAGTGCGCAGGTGGTACTTAATTTATTGACCCTGAAAGGATGAAAGGCAAATTCAGCCTTGGCAGAATTTGAACTTAATGAAGATATTACATCAATAAAATCATATATTCTTAACAAAGAAAATTAAAATAATAAAGAAGTCTTTTAGTTCTTTTCATCTTATATCTTTTACTTGTTTCAGTCATTGAACTGCAGCCATACCATGGCACCACCATGGAGAGTTTAGCTGAACAAATTGATCCTGGTACTTATTTTCCTATGCCTGGTACTTATTCTATTGGACGTTTTTTCCCAAAACTGTTAAGTTACATGGATGTAAATAAACTAACACTGGTTGTCAAATGGTGGTGATGGGGTGTACACAAACTGAAAGACACACTCACACAGCAGATATATATATATAAATGTGTGTGTATGTATGTATGTATGCATATATATATATATATATATATATATATATATATATATATATATATATATATATTCAGTAATCCCTTGTCATATCGCGGTTCAACTATCACAGGGGATTTTGGAACATAACAACCATGATAGTCAAGGGATTACTGTATTAGGAAGGACATCCAATCATTAAAAAAAACCATGCCAAAACAGACAGTGAAGCCTTGTGCAGTCTTCTGCCTAGCCAGCTCCTGTCAAGCTGTCCATCCCATGCCAGCATGGAAAGCAGACATTAAATGATGATGATAGATAGATAGATAGGTAGATATATATATATGACAGACTTCTTTCAGTTTCCTTCTACCAATTCCACTCACAAAACATTGGGTGTTGGCCTGGGACTATAGTAGAAGACACTTGCCCAAGAAGACACTTGCTGTAGGACTGAACCTCAAAACTATATGGCTGCAAAGCAAGCATCTTAACCACAGCCATGACTATGCCTATGATGGAAACTAAGTAGATACATGTTAAATGGGAAAATCATAGGAATATGTGTTAATGTTTATTGTTATTATTGTAATTGAAGTCCTCATCCCCAAAGCACCACTAGGTGAGTCAGTTTTGAGTGAGCAGACCTTTAATCAAAGGCATTCCAAATGTCATAAGACTGATTTTATTAAATTATTAGAAGGCAACAAGCTGGCAGAATCATTAACACATTGGACTAAATGTTTAGTGGCATTGCTTCTGAATCTCTAAGTTCAAAAGTCGTCTGAGGTCGATTTTGCCTTTCATCCTTTCAGGGTCCCTAAATTAAGTACCAGTCATGCACTGGGGTTGTTGTAATCAACTTGCTTCCCTTCTTTCAAAATTGCTGACTTTGTGCTAAAATTAGGAAGAATTATTTAATTGTTTTTATTTTGCCATTTTGTAATATGATAGAGATTAAATTGTCTAATTCGTCCTTCCTTCTCCAAGAACATAGGATATAATTTGAAGGAAATTTAACTGATATTCCTCACAAGTCAAGCAACTGTGTAGAAGCTTCTTCATTAGTTTAGATAAATGATAGAACAAAGTCACCCTGAATAAAGAATTAAATGAAGACGAACAAATCAGGAATGTGTTCCAAATGCCTAAATATATGATTCAGTTAACTTATTTTTCTTTATGTACCAGAAGGATGGTAAACAAAATATTTTAAATCAGTTATTTTGTTGACATCATAAGCATTTATAAACTTTTGAGAGAACATGAAATAATTCTTTTTTGGAATGGTGAATCTCAAAGCAGATAAATCTATAAAAAATGGCATTGAGAAATTCGAAGGATTGCTTTGATCCAATAGAACAATGCCTGTATTGTTTAGAGATGTGTGTTTGAGTCACACAGGCAGCCTTCGAGTTTTTTACTTTCCGAAGAGTTTTTAACCCCAAATTTTCATGCTGTTATATTTAAGTTTGGTTCTTCTGTTACATTTTGCAAGAAGTCAAAGAGCAAAAAGGGCAACTGCAGTTTAATTTAGAATTCCTGTGATCCACCATTCTGCTTTGTGATCCACCAAAAAGAAAATCATTTATACTTACCCCACTTTTGATAATTTATTTAGCTATTACATGGTGTCAGCCTGCATTTTAGACATAACTGGTAATTAATATTCTCAAAGAATTCTGTCTTGAATTTATCATACTCTTTATACTTTATTTTGCCTTCAGTGCAGATAGTTATATACTCTAGTGCACTTAGTCATAAACATTATATGCCATCATGAATAATTTAATTCACTATCTTCATTTAACTCTTATTATATGTATAGAAATGCAACTGCGAGTGCTTGCAATAACTAATTACTAAAATTACCAATAAATGGAAATAAAGTGCTTTATTATTGGCTCAATATTATTTGAGGATAAATAATTAAAAAGGCAAGTATCATTTATCAGGAAATTACGAAGACATAAAGCAGTAATAGTAACTCAGATGAGGGCATTAAAACAGTTTTATAGCAGATTATGAGGAATTTTTATTGATGTTAATGTACATTGTTTAAATGATAAAATCATAATGCTGAAGAAGGAGAATCATAATTCATTTTAGTTGGATTAAAGTTTTCACTTCTTTTAAGACCATAAACACTAACTTAGAAAAATTGGATTAATCTGAAGACCGAGGGCAGTCAATTGGCAGAATTGGTAGAGCATCAAGCAAAATGCCTCGTGGATTTCCTTCCAGTTCTGTATATATTTTGCCTTCCTTTCTTTTAGAGTTGCTAAAATAAAGTAACATTCAAGTACTGGGGTCAATTAAAGTTAAAGTGTCCTTCTTGAATCATACTAATTCATAAGGACTGGTTTCCTGGTTTCCATGGCAAGTATATTTCCCACCTGGATGGGACACTGGTCCATCACGGAATTACTTATTTTTACCAACTGAGTGGACTGGAGCAACGTGAAAGGAAGTGTTTTGCTCAAGAACACAGTGCATCATCTGGTCCAGGAATCAAAACCATAATCTTATGATCATGAATCTAACACTCTAACCACTAAGCAATGTGACTCCACACTGGGGTAAGTGTAATTGATTAACCCCCTTTCTCAAAATTGCTGGCCTTGTGCCAAAATTAGAAATTATTTGAAGATCTAATATTGATATTTTATCAAAAATATTCTGTGAATTTCATATTAATTGCTGAAGGAATGTCTTTCCAATCAAATATGTATTAGAAGAATGACAGGGCAAAATTATCTCAAGATACCTGGTGCAAAGAAAGATATTAATAGTAAAATGGGTGCTAAAATACCCTATGTAGAAAACCAAGAAATTTTTTATATTTAAATAAAATTACATCTCTAGTGATGAGAACAGTCATTAACTAATTTACTAATTCAGATCAAAATGTAAAACGCAAGGGATACAACTGCTGAATTTTAAATTAATTAAAATTAATTAAATTTGAAATAGAGTGAAAGAAATCTTTCAGTATATCTTTTTTGTTGCCATATTATAGTCGAAATTCACTTAATTTTGAAAATAAAGAAGAAATTAGTAAATTAATTTTGTTATTATTAAACTAGAGTTTGGAACATGAACTAATGTGAAATTTTGATGGGGGGTTAATTTAGATCATTTAGAAATAGGAAGTATGCCTCATAGTATTAGGTATGACTTCAGATGGGTTGGTATTGAAAGGGATATGGTGTCAACTCTGGACGTGTTTTGCTCTCATATTAAACCTTATCAGTAAGACAGACAAACTTTGACTACTAGATCTTAGAATAAGTAAATATGTATGTAGGATCTGAGGAATACATTGGTTTCAAATTTTGGCACAAGTGCAACGGTTTCAGAGAAGGGACAATCAATTGCATCAATCCCAGTGCTTAACTGATACTTATCTTATCAACCCCAAAAGGATGAAAAGAATTTGAACTCAGAAAATAAAGACAGATGAAATGCCATTAAGTATTTTGCCTCACGTGCTGATGTATCTGTGAGCTCACCACTTTATATTTAGAAGAATATTTTATAATATGTATTATATCATACCAAGTGGTATTTTGATTTGAAAGAATAATAACTGGAAAGAATTACTCAGAGACATCTTCTGCATGAAAAACTAATAGTAAAGTAATTCTTGCATACTTGATATAACAGCTTCCATAACATTCTGCAAAATTTAAGTTTGGTTCCTGTCAGTTACATTTTGCAAGAAGTCAAAGAGCAAAAAAGGCAACTGCAGTTTAATTTAGAATTCCAAACAGACTAAAACACTTTTCAAAATTTTAAACCAGAGAACTAGTATTTATAGCTGACGACAGTGAGTTTATCAATAAAATAAAAAAAGGCCTTTTACACTTCAGGCCTGTTGTTTTATGGGAGAAAATGAGTAAATCTTTCCACTTCCTATTGTTAATAATAGTTCTTTGGTTGTCTTGATGTTTAAGATCATGCCCCATCACAAATATATCACTTCTCTATTGGCTGCCTTTATCTTTCTTGGTGCTCACTTGAGTATTAGCTGCAATACTTAGAGTGTTACTAAAGTAAATAACATAAATACCACAACCATGACCACTGCAATGCACTTTGGCAAGTGTCTTCTATTATCACCCTGAACCAAATTCATTACAATGCCTTTCAAGTGAATTTATTGAGACAGAAACTGTACTAAGCCCATTATATGCATGTATGTACACCTTTTTGCTCCTTTATTTCTATGATACACTCTATTCTATCACTTCTGCAGTTATGTTTAGATACATAAATTCCATGCTTTAATCTGATACTAGTTGTTTGCCAATTCATTCTTTCTATTGTGTATATGTATATATATATATGGTGGTTGTCTACTCCTTAAACAGAGTTTGACCACCTCCTGCACCTACACCTTAGCCCTTTCATGGCGTCTGATGTGGCTTTTTAAACCAGACAGTGTTTTGAAAAAACACCCACACAGATTGCACCTCTGATTTGCACTACCAATACCTGCAAGTAAGTTCTGCTCATTGTGGATCCTAACATGTCTTTTAAGACCCCCATTGGATTTGCAAACCCTCTGGCACACACCACATTCAAACGTGTGCACAGACATATAATCAGAATAGCTGGGTGAGGTTTGTTTTCCATGGGTTCGCAGGTGAGATTTGAGGCCAGCCAAGGACAGACATGGTCTGTCACAGACTGTGCACACAAAAAGGTCCTTGTCATTCACCTTCTCAGTCTTCACCTTTTTCCTTAAATGTCTCTTGAGCCCTGCTTGCATCATCCTGGCCTCTTCAAATGCTTTCACTCCACTCCACACCCTTGTTCGCCATCCAACTCGATCTGAAGCGAGGACTTCTATATCTTTTGAAGCCATTCCAATTGACTTCATAGCAGTCCTTATGCCATCCTTAAACCTTTTTTTAGGTTTATGCCGATAACGTTTCCCCTCTGCAAGCTCACCATAAAACAGCTGTTTCGGCATGCGTTCATCTGCCATTCGAACAATATGGCCACACCATCTCAATTGGTTCCTCAAAATCATGGCTTTAATTGAGGGGATGCCTGCAGATGCAAGGATATCTGTGTTTGGAGTAAAAGAATTCCATTTAATTCTTAAAATATGACGAAGGCATTTTTGGTGGAATTTTTCTAACATTTTAAAATGCCTTTCATAACAGGTCCAAGTTTCACAGGAATACAATAGGGATGTTAAGACAAATGATTTGTAAAGAGCCAGCTTTGTATTGTTATTTATATGTCGCTGGCGCCAGACGCGTGACTCCAAGCCACCAAATGCTTTTGCTGCCCTTTGAATTCGCAGGTGTATTTCCGTATCAAGATTTCCATCATCTTGAACAGAGCTTCCCAGGTAGACAAATGAATTTACAACCTCAAGTAACTTTCCCTTAACAAAAATTTTAGGGAGGTTACAAACAGCACCATACGCAGGTTGATACATCACAACTGTTTTTTTCAGATTGATGGTCAGGCCAAAATCATCACAAGCTGCATCAAATGCAGATACAAGGGATTGCAGACCCGATTCAGAATGACTAACCAGATCGCAATCGTCAGCATACAAAATTTCCCTAATAAGTGAAGTAAAAACCTTCGTTTTAAACTTCAGTCGGGTCAAATTAAAAACATTCCCCGTTGTTCGATATTTTATGTAGATACCCTCCTCAGAGTTTTGAAAGGAATGTGACACCACAACGGCAAAGTATATTGCAAAGAGGGTGGGTGCATCAAGGTCTCCCTGCTTTACTCCATTTTCCACAGCAAAAGATTCAGAAAGCCTACCACCAAAATTAACCCTAGCTCTCATATCCTGATGCAAAGCCTTGACCATGTTTATAAACTTTTCTGGACAACCAATTTTCCCCAGAATTAGCCACAGAGCACTTCGATTAACAGTATCGAATGCTTTGCTCAAATCAACAAAGCAATGGTACAGAGCAAGATTCTGTTCAATGCACTTCTCCTGTAATTGTCTGACAGTAAAGATACAATCAGCTGTGCCCCTGGAGGAACGAAAACCACACTGAGACTCAGACACCATACTTGGAACTATAAAGGTATTTAAACGTTCTAACAAAATGCGGGCGAGCACCTTTCCAACCACAGACAAAAGGGAAATCCCACGAAAATTACCACACAGATCCTTTGGCCCCGATTTATATAAGGAGACAAGAATGGCATCAATCCAGTCTTGAGGCACTTTCTCACTTCTCCAACAGTGACAAATTAAAATATTTAAGAGTTCCATCATTTTGTCACCCCCATATTTCAAGACTTCTGCACAGATTCCATCAGATCCTGGAGACTTGTTGTTATTCAGCTTATTCATAGCTAAATAAATGTCATTTAGAGTTGGTTCAGATGCCATCTCTTCTATAACTGGAAGTTGTTCAATTTTTTCTATCGTCCTCATATTAACGGATGATGGTCTATTCAAAAGTGCAGAGAAATGTTCTACCCAACGCTTATGAATAGAAGCGGTGTCAGTCAGAAGAAAGCATCCATCTTCTGTTCTCACTGGAGCTACTGAAGAAGATTTTGGACCATATACCTCCCTAACATAAGAATACAAACAACTGGCATCATTTCTATCAGCTGCTTCTTGTGCCCCTTTTGCCCTATCATTCCACCATTCCTGTTTAATTTTCCTTAGAGCAGTTTGCACCCTCCTTTTCAGCTTTCTGTAAGTTTCATTTGAGTTGGGATTCAATGACTGAGAGAGCAGTGTATTGCCTAAGTTTTGTTTTTCTAAAAGTAGATCATGAATTTCTGCTGATCTATCTGAGAACCAATCTCTGGATTTATGAGATTTAAATCCCACTGACGAACTTGCAGCCTGAAATACTTTTGTTTTGAAATCTTCCCATAAATTGTTTGGGTCAAGATTAATACTTTCTATAGCGTCGTGGAATCTTTGCAAGTTGCTTGATAATTTAAAGTTTGCAACGTTTAACTTTTTGGGTATCTTAGGACCAGACTGTCGGTTTTTAGGTTTTATCGAAAAATCTATTTTGCTACGCAGTAGATGATGGTCAGTCCAGCTCTCTGCCCCTCTCATGACCCGAACGCTAGAAACGTCTTTCATATCACATTTCCTAATCAAAATATAATCTATGAGATGCCAGTGCTTAGATCTTGGGTGCATCCAGGTGGCTTTATATTTATTTTTCTGCTTAAACAGAGTGTTGGTGACAACCAGATCATTCTCAGTACAAAACGTCAAAAGAGCTACTCCATTTCTATTGCATTTTCCAATCCCATGTCGACCTAAAACAGGCCATGAAACATAGTCCCTTCCAACTCTTGCATTGAAATCTCCCAAAATGACCAGCTTGTCAGAAATTGGTACTTTCCTCAATAATCTTGCTAGATTGTCAAAAAACTGTCCCACAGTTTCCTCAGAATGGGACATTGTTGGTGCATAAATACTGACAACGGTAAGAAACCTACCTTTTGTCAGTTTGATACGGCATGACATGATCCGGTCAGATATACCACTTGGAAGCTCTGCAATGGAGGACACTAATGTATTCTTGAGAGCAAACCCAACACCAGATTCTCTACGCTGACCCTTAGGTAGGCCTTTCCAGAAGATAGTATATCCATAAGCAGATTCCATTACTTGACCCTCACCAGAGAGACGAGTTTCAGAGAGAGCAACTATATCAAGGGAATATTTCTTTAGCTCACATGCAATAAGTGCAGTACGCCTTTCTGGCCTCTTCGTGAAATTATCATCAAGAAGTGTGCGCACATTCCAACAGCCAAAATTCAAACGATGTTTATTTTTACTTTTTCTTGAGGACTGTTTGACCACAGTGGCAGGATGACGACCGGGTCCAGCCTGTGATACACTGGGACACCTGCCGGGCCAGACCTGTTCCCATGATGTTCCCAAGCCTTTTTTTCCATTTACTGAATTTGTATCAGACATTTTAAAATAAGTTACAGGTGCATTTTTAGGTTTCTGCCAACCAACCAATTGAATGATTTTACTAAGATTTGGAGTACAGGAAGTACCTGTGCAGATGAATAATTTTTAGTGGGTGTAGCTTGCACTGCACTACCCCCACTTATTAGCCCAAGAAGACTTTCACCGGTGTGACAAGAGAATTGACAAAACCAGGAATTTCCAAGGCCTCAGGTTTTATTTCGGAGATTTCCTTCTCCTAGGTAGATTACCAACCAAGGTTAAAGAGCTTCTACCTGCCCATGAGGTAAGCCGTCCCATTCCAGACACCTAACCGACACTCAAACACTCTGTAAAGTGAACAAATATCACTCCGGTGACCGATGTGGAGCAGCTCATAAAAAAAAAAATTAAAATTAAAAAAATAAATAAATAAATAAATAAAAAAATAAAAATAAATAAAAAAATAAAAAAATATATATATATAAATAAAATATAAAAGATAAAAAATAGTATATATATAAAATTAAAATTATTCATATATACATATTTACAGACATTCACACACATATACACACCCATACATATATATATATATACATATTTACAGACATTTTGTTGGATGGTCGTTGACTGTTCAGGAGTTCATCCGCCCTTTGACAGGTCTTATTTTTCGTCCTGCAGGGTGTCCAACAACACCCTCCTCACCAAGCAAGCCTGGTGGGGTTGCCAGTTTAGTCGCCGACGACCCGACCATGCAACAGGTTGTACTGGATTACATGTTACCAGTAGCACTGAAGAGCGACCTGTGTATATATATATATATATACACATACACAGGGTGGCTCAAAAGTCACAAAGGTGTTAATAATTCATTTATGCTGTTTTAAATTTATAATAACTTAGCACTACATACAGTATATATATATATATATATATATATGGCAATAATAAATCTCCGAACAATGAGAATGATGATTTGCCTTCACAAATACTAATCGGACACAGGCGATGTGTCATTAGCCAGCTGGAGGAGATGTCTCCCTAGGGCTATAAACAACAATAGCATCCTCCCCTATGGGTCTTCCACATTTAGGTGGCAAATATATTCACGATATATATATGTGTGTATATATATATATACATACATATACACAGGAAATATATGTAGATGATGATGATAGGAGTGAAGCATCGCATTTTGTGAATTACAAATAAAAAAATGTAATTAAAACAAATTAATTAAACTTTTACTCCCCTCTGTGACTTTTGGGCCACCCTGTATAAATATATATATATATATATATATATATATATATATATATATACACACACACCCACATACATACACACAGATAGATATACATATGTGTGTATACATCTCTCTCTCTCTCTCCCTCTGTATTTATGTGTGAGCACTCACATGTAAGAACACGTATGAAAGTTGACATTTTGCTTCACCTTGTGAGCAAAGTGATGCTGAAGTTGACATTCCTTGTTGACGATGTTATGAACAGTCAATCTGTGCTTTTGAAGATATGTGCAATATAAATATGAAACTCCTTTACCTGAAAAAATAGGCAAGACTTCATTACAGGAAGCATCTAGCCTTAAAATCAATTCCTATCCAAACCAAGCAAGCATGGGAAAATGGATGTTAAAAAAAAATAAAAATAAAAATTTAAGAAATGATCTGTTATTAGCAACAGAAGCAGCATTGATTCAGAACAGTATTCTGTATATTTTTCTTAACAAGGATATACATTTATTTAGAAAGTCACAGACTGTAGAATTCATGTTTAGAGTGCTTTTCATATAGATGTATAGTGCTAAAAAGTACAGTAATGTATCAGTAGCTGATAAAAAAAAGCATTTAGTAGTGGTGGTGAAGTTGTTAATTATGATTTCTGTGTCTTAACACATCATCAGTAGTAAGTATCCACTATTGACTGCATGCATAGACAAATTTTGCTTTTACTAATATACAAAAAGAATGATTAACAAATCACTTGCGTTGCAAATAGCTGGTAAGCTGAGTAAAAATTTGTTATATATGACGGAAGCAGTAAAGGTTCAAAATAGCATTCTGTATATCTTACTTAACATGGATATACTATAGAAAGCTAGTAAACTGAAGTATTCATCTTGTGAGAGCTTCTCATATAGATGTGTGGTTCTAAAAAGTACAGAAGTGTGTCAGTAGCAGGCAAGGAGCAATGGTGGAATTGCTGAATCATGATTTCTGTGTTTTTGCAGAAATGATGCATGAGACAGACTAATAGAACAATGCATATGCTTTTAGTAAATAGTAGATTAAAATAAGAAAAGATCAGCTGGTTTTTTTTTGTTTTTGTTTTTTTTATTCATATGACCATCTAGAATGCAGTTAACCCCTTTTGATAACCCAACTAAAACCACAACCCTGGTTCTTTGATACAAACTCCATTTTAACCTTTTATCATTCAGATTACTCTGTCAAATATAACGCTTACTTATTTGCATTGCTTTGAATTAATCATGCATTATCATTTTGAGATTTTAATTATATGATTGTATATTCAAACTTTGGCATCATGGGTTATTTGTGAGAGCCAGGATCTGGCTGGTTTAGACATAAAACAGGTAGAATATTTGGGCCTGGTAAGGCCTGTTTAAATGCTAAATGGTTAAAATGATCTCATTTTATATTCCAAACACCAATTTAATAATGGCAAAGCTGTTTTGCTAAATACTTCTTTGTTTTCAAAATGAATTGAAACAAAGGATGTGTATTCCAGCAGAAATATGGTACAGCTTAGGTTCATAAAAATTTTGAAACAAACTCAGTGAAAAATGACAGTGATGAACAGTTATGAAACAGTTTTCTGATAAATGGGTATTTTGCTTTAAAGTTAATCTAGTTGAGATGAAGAGCAGTTGAGACTACAACATCTGAAGATCTAATTATTTTAATTATTTGACAGCAAATTTAGTGTTTGTTAAAAATGGCAGCAACACAAAATTTTATGGAAGCCTGGAACTGTTTCTAAAAAGAGAATGCTTCATTGTAATAATGAGTGTGAGGCAGACATTTTGTATTTGTCGTTGTTTGTTGGCTTGTAACACCTAGAGTTGCCTGTCTGAAAAAGACGAGGTGGAGAAAGAGAAGGAAGATAGAATTGTTTTTATTCCTCATAAGATAATTAACCAAAATAGTTATTGTCAAAAAAATATTTACATTATATTATAAATTTCCATATGAATGGATTATAAAGATATTTAGAAGACTTCCAGTTATGAATCACTTAAGTCAATGTTACAGAGAACATTATTCATTCTTGTTATCTTCCAGTTTTGAATCACTTAAGTATTGTTTTAGAGAATATAAATTTAGTTTTGATATCCTATTCAGCCACTCTACATAATGTAATGCAATTAGTAACAAAAGCTGTTATGCCAGAAAATGATTATCTTTTATAAGATGACTTAGTTGATCTATCAGCTTGCCATTTTTGTGTTTGAAAGAAGAAACAACCAATCTTTTCTGGAACATACTTTTCTTTTTTTTTTACTTGTGTGTAATATGAAAAAATTAATTTTTTTACCCAGATAATTCTACATCCTCTGTTTAATTCAACTATGAATAAATTATCTTTTATCTTGTTTCATTCATTGAACTGCAGCCTTGCTGGGGCACCGCCTTGAAAAGTTTATTCAAACAAATGAACTCTAGTACTTATTTTTTAAGCCTGGTACTTATTCTGTTTTGCCAGACTACTAAGCTATGGGGATGTAAACAAACTAACGCCAGTTGTCAAGTGGTGGTGCAGGACAAACACAAACACACAGTTGATGGATTTCCATTCAGTTTCCATCAACAAGATTCACTTGCCAGTTATTGGTCAACCTGCAACTATAGTAGATACTTGCTCAAGGTGCTGTGCAGTGAGACTGAACCCAGAACTGCATGGTTGCAAAGGGAGCTTCTTAACCACACAGCCATGTAATTATTTCTATTTCTTTTTTATTATATTGGAATATAAAAAAATACTAAACATAAAAACAAACCAAAGCATATTAAAATATTGAAGGCATAGCCCCAAGATATTTAAAGACTAGTTTATACAAATCTCTATAGGTATCAATGAAGGCACATGGCTCAGTGATTTGAGCGTCAGGCTTACAACCACAAGGTAGTGAGTTCGATTCCTGGAGCAGGCTGTGTGTTGTGTTCTTGAGCAAGACACTCTATTTCACATTTGCTCCAATTCACTCATCTGTAGAAATGAGTTGTGACATCACTGGTGCCAAGCTGTATTGGCCTTTGCCTTTCCCTTGGATAACACTGGTAGGACGGAGAGAGGAGGACTAACCTGCATGGGCTACTGCTGGTCTTCCATAAACAGTATTGCCCAGATTTGTGCTCCAGAGAACTTCTGGGTGCAATCCCTTAGTCATTCATGACTAAAGGGGGTCTTTACCCTTTTACATGTATCATGAAGATAGCAAAAGACTTAATCCTGTTAGCATCCTGGTGGTTAGTGCAAGGTTAAATTCTGTATGGTTTAAGGGTGATTATCTAATTTAAAGATTACGATTTTAAAAAACAAATCATGCTAGCTTTAGTGTCCAAGTTCTAGTTTATGTATTACGCAAGGGGGTGCTGAAAAGTTCCTGGCCTTAAGGGTATCGCAAAAGGTCTGACTGGAGGCCCAACCTTCCAAATTCTTTTACAGGCTTAGAAAAACTGAAGAACCACTAAAATAAGTGTGTGAATCTGAGAGGAGAATATGTTGAATAAAATCATAATTAACTGATCCTCCTGTATTTTCTATTATCCAAAGCCAGGAACTTTTCAGCATCCTCTTGTACATTTTTAATGGGTGCACTATAGCTGGCTTAGTGGTTAGGGTATTTAGCTTGCAATCGTAAAGTTGTGATTTCAGTTTCTGGCGATGCCTTGTGTCCTTGAGCAAGGCACTTTATTTCACATTGCTCTAGTCTACTCAGCTGACAAAAATGAGTAGTACATGTATTTCAAAGCACCAGACTTGTCACATTCTTTGTCACACTGAATCTCTCTGAAAACTACATTAAAGGTACACATGTCTGAGGAGTGTTCAGCCACTCACATGCTAATTTCACAAGCAAGCTGTTCCATTGATCGGATCAACTGGAATCATCATCGTCATAACCGACGGAGTGTCAGTGCCATGGCTGAATAATTAAGGAGTTTACTTTACAATGATTAGATCCCAGTTAGATCTCTCTGACTGGCAGCTTAAGATGAAAATGTCATTTCCTATAGCTTCAGGGTGACCCATGGCTTGGATGTGAAATTGGGTAGATGGAAAGTGTATAGAGGCTTATCAGATAGATTGTATCTGTGACTCAAAAGGTGAGGTCTTACTACATGCCATATTGTGCTGATTCTGACTGAGATTTACTTTAAGGGTACACAAATCTTTTATCTTTTACATGTTTCGGTCATTTGACTGCAGCCTTGAATGGCTTAACCAAACAAATTGATCCCCTGTGCTTATTCTATTTAAAGCCTGGTACTTATTCTATGGGTCAAACTGCTAATTTATGGGGCTGTAAACAAACCAACTCTGATTCTCAAGCAGTGATGAGGGATAAACATAAAGACACACACAACACATATATAGATACATGGATACAACTAATTTACTCACAAGGCATCGGATGAACTGGGGCAATAGTAGAACACACTTTCCCAAGGTACCACACAGTTGGACTGAACCCAGAACCATGTGGTCAAGAGGTAAACCTCTTACAACACAGCCATGCTTGTGGCCATCGGTGGAATGTTCAGTCATTTCCATGTTAATTCAGGAGCAAGTGATTCAGTTGACTGAATAACTGAAACCTTGTTGCTCAACAATGAAAATCCACCACAAGTTTTAAAAACTTATTACAATACCACTGTGGTTTCTTCAAAAATATAATTATGACTGTAAGGGTTGCATTTTATAAGAGGATACATATAACATTGTGTAACACGATTTTTGTTATTTCCTATTTGCTTACCTCTAGAAAATATGAAAAATGGCTACTATTTCCTTCAAAATTTGCTTTTATTACATTTAATCAAAGAATCCCTCTATTTATTTGTTATAACAATATTTCTGCTTCAGCAATTCAGTGTTGAATCTGTCTGAAATGTAATGGAAAATAGGTCAGTTTCAAGACATTGATGTCCAGGTGACAAAAGCAATGTTTGAAAGGAATAGTAGTCATTTCCTTTGATTTCTAGATAGAAGCAAAGTGGAAATAACACTTACTGACCAAAGATAAATTTTTTTAAATGTTGTTACACAGTGTATCATCATCATCGTTTAACGTCCGCTTTCCATGCTAGCATGGGTTGGACGATTTGACTGAGGACTGGTGAACCAGATGGCTACACCAGGCTCCAGTCTGATCTGGCAGAGTTTCTACAGCTGGATGCCCTTCCTAATGCCCACAACTCTGAGAGTGTAGTGAGTGCTTTTATGTGCCACCGGCACGAAGGCCAGTCAGGCGGTATTGGCAACGGCCACACTCAAAATGGTGTATTTTACATGCCACCTGCACAAGAGCCAGTCCAGCGGCACTGGCTACGTTCTCACTCGAAAGTCTTTACACGTGCCACAGGCACAAGTGCCAGAAAGGCGATGCTGAGCACAGGTGCCGTCACGATTTTGCTTTCGCTTGCCTCAACAGGTCTTCGCAAGCCGAGTGTATATGTATCCTTATACATATAGTTGGTGTCCTGCTACATTTTAGATAGCATTGTGCTTGATTAGGTATGTAGATATTTTTGTTCGTCTATTGAGAGTCAGAAATTTTTTAGCAGAAGTTTGTTAAAAGGCAACACTCTTTTTCTCTTTGTGTCTTGTAAAAAACAAAACATGATTTTCACCTTGTTTAGTGTAGAAAGATCAGAAGGCTTCTTCTAAATGTTAATTATATACCAGGGTTTATTTTTATGACATCCTGCTACCAATCTTAATGTACCTTGTGCTATTTATATGACAATAAATGTGAACCCTGAATGTATCTGCTCACATTGCATCATCATTACTATCATAGATAATGTTATCTCTATGCCATAGGCTGGGTAAATATGAGATTCAAGATAAAATAAAATATTCATGGAAATCTTTGTATTGAATTTAATGTGACTATATTTGGATTAGAGTGGATAAAAATGTGCTAGAATTCAATTTAGCTATGAACTAAAACCATCTTTTATCCTTGTCCTCATCACCACCATCATTGTCATCATCACCATCATCATCATTAACATCACCAAAATAATCTCTTTATTATCACTCAGTTATCTAGAAATAACAGCCAAATCTGCTGGCATTCCCCCAAAACAACCTATTGTCTTAAAGAACACTATGCACCTGAAGAAAAAGATAGGATTGCCATGTCTTTGTATGCTTTTGGTCACAGATCATTGATAAAAGATGTACTTGATCAGTGCTATCTTTAACAATAACATCATCATCATTATCGTAGTGGCCATAGAAAATTTATTCATTAAGAGAGATAAGGCTACTGAAGTCTTTTCTTTCTCTCTCTTTTAAATATTGGGTGATAAAAGTACATGTACTAAATAAAAAATTGAAGCAACCAAAGTTCACTGGGCTTGTGTATAATTCAAATGACAACATCATTAAATAGATGAGAAACAAATCACCTTCCAATAGGATTCTAATTTATCATAGGTAACCTGGTCATGGGAGAAGCTGTGCTTAGCACTACAAACATTTGAAAAACTTAAATATTTAAATATCTAAATGTTTGATCATCCTGCTTCTGGTTACATAGACCATTAATCTTTAACTCTTTAACCAGCCACATCCAGCACAAATATTCAACCAGTTTTATTTTCAAACTAGCCAGATTTGGCTCGTCGTACCTACCATACAATGTCATTCTAAAAGTAAACAATCATATCATTGAAATTTCAAAGCTACAAGATAATACATGGTTAATTCAAAACAATAAAAACAATGTGAATAAATAAGCATTGCATTTAACGAAGTAATGTGAATGCTAAAGGGATAATTTGTGGTATTTATTTACAGCTAGGAGGGTTGTTCTGAAGGTTGTCACAGCCGGGGGTGGTAGTAGGGATAAGTGCCCACTATCTACAAAATGCTTCCACATGGCGTGCATTTCAGAAAGCCTCTCACAACCAAAGTCCAATTCCCGGCCTGCTCATGGCAGAACTGCTTTTACAGACAGGAGAAGGGGCAAAGGTGGGTCTCTGGTGCCTTAAAACCAAATGCTTCGGGTAGTTGGGGCTTGTTAGCCTAGGAAGGCTGTCCATCTAGGAGAAGGAAAACTCTAATTTCAAACCTCTGCTGCCTTGCGGCCATATCCAGTCATGGAAGAGGCTTCAGGAGTAAACCTCGAGGAAAAATCTAGAGTCGGAGCCCATAAGGCAGCTCGATACTGATCTCAACTTTGTTCTGGCAGCTCCTGCAACTGCGTTCATGCCAAACTGTATCAGCCCTGCTGTTCCTTTGGATCTGTCAACAGGGTGGAAAGGGGGAACAAGTTGCATGGGCAACAGCCTGTTCTCCATATCACACTGCCCAGGCTTACATCCGTCCACACCATCCTAAAACTGGAGAGGACACAACTCAATGGACGGATGACATCATCCATGGTCAGCCATGACCGACAGAGGCCTAAGAAACTATAAATATCATGTTGTATCAATATGTAACAGGTGTGGCTGTGTGGTAAGAAGTTTGCTTTCTAATTACATTATTCTAGGTTCAGTCTCACTGTGTGGTACCTTGGATAAATGTCTTATACTATAGCCTTGGGCTATAGTATAAGCTTTGTGAGTGGATTTGGTAGATGGAAACTGAAGGAAGCCCATCGTAAATGTGTGTGTGTCTGTGCGTGCCTGTGTGCATGTGTGTGTGTGTATGTGTGAGTGTCTTTGTATCTGTCTTTGTCCCCCACCATCGCTTGGTACTTGGTGTAGGTTTGTTTACATCCTGTAACTTACCAGTTCAGCAATCATTTATTTTACTTTTCTCAGCTCTTTGCATGTTAATGATTTCATCTAAATTCTTCACTATATTACTTCTTTTGATACCAACCTGCCCAGAACTGCTTTTGTTTCTATGATACAAATTCCATTTTAAAGATATCTAAATTAAAACTTCCCAACAAATTTCCATGTTAATTTATGTTCTAAACACAGCTTGATAATGACAAAATTATTTTACTAAATTCTGCAATATTTTTTTAATTCATGCAAGTAAAGATACTCTTTTACTCTTTTACTTGTTTCAGTCATTTGACTGTGGTCATGCTGGAGCACCACCTTTAGTCGAGCAAATTAACCCCAGGACTTATTCTTTGGTTGCCTAGTACTTATTCTATCGGTTTCTTTTGCCGAACTGCTAAGTTATGGGGACGTAAACACACCAGCATCGGTTGTCAAGCGATGTTTGGTGGGTGGGTGGGGGGAAACACAGACACAAACATACATATATATATATATATATATATATATATATATATATATATATACGATGGGCTTCTTTCAGTATCTGTCTACCAAATCCACTCGCAAGGGTTAGGTCGGCCCGAGGCTATAGTAGATGACATTTGCCCAAGGTGCCACACAGTAGGTATGAACCCAGAGCCATGTGGTTGGTAAGCAAACTACTTACCACACAGCCACTCCTGCGCCTAGTGTATTTCAACAGAAATATGTTAACAAAACGGTTAATGACCTACTTATAGTTATTTCTAACTATATGCATTCCCAATGCAGGTGGTACCAGTCTTGAGTTTTCCTTAATGCATATTGTCTTCAATACATATTGTCATCCACTTGCAACCAAAGTTCTTCTTAACAGGCATATAATTCACCCATGAATAGAGATTGCCAAAGCATCCTTCAAAGGAAACGTTACAAATAAAGCTCTCCTTCAGCAACACAATTACTACATAAATGAAGGAAACAACCTTTACTTGAACAACAAACAAATAAAGTTTCCAAAGTTACTAGAACTTGCAATATCTGACGATTTCTCCTGGTGACCTCTCATATAAAACAGTGCTGCATCTGTATATCAATGATTAAGATTCCTCTTCAGAAACCAAAAATACTTCAACTCTGTTAACTTTCTGACTCTCTTCAGTGCTCAAGTGCAACCCGCATTGTAATGCAGCTCTTACATATTGGGATGTTGCAGCTGTGCTCACAAACATCTTAACCATACCCAATAGAAAAATCCAATCAAATCATCTTAACTATATATAACAGAATTTTCAACATTGTAACCAATAGAAGCTTATCCAATAAAAAAAGATCTTTATACTCACTCACCAATAACTACTGGATAACACACACACACACAAACGTACACATACACATGTACACACACATACACATGTACACACACATGCACACGCAGATAGGATGTGGGTGTGTAGCATATATGTTATGCTGTGATTAAATATTATCTGATATAGAACTTTTTATGGCCGAACTTATCATCACCTTTTATGATGGAATGTGAGTGTGTGTATATGTATGTGTGTATGTATGTGTATATGTATGTGCATATTTATATGTATATATTTATATATATATATATATATATATATATATATATATATATATATATATATATATGTATATATATATGTATGTATATATATATATTTATATATGTGTGTATATATATATATATATATATATATATATATATATATATATATATATATATATATATATATATATATATGTATGTATATGTATGTATATATGTATGTATATGTATGTATATATGTATGTATATGTATGTATATATGTATGCATAGGTATACATATATGTATATATGTATGTATATGTATATATATATATATGTGT
This sequence comes from Octopus bimaculoides, assembly GCF_046866305.1. Classification (NCBI taxonomy): domain Eukaryota; kingdom Metazoa; phylum Mollusca; class Cephalopoda; order Octopoda; family Octopodidae; genus Octopus; species Octopus bimaculoides. Next base: position 48,850,011 of record NC_142929.1, on the reverse strand, counting down.
GTATATATGTGTATATATATGTATATATATATGTATACATATATGTATTTATGTATATATATATATATATATATATATATATATATATATGTATATATATATATATATATGTATTAATGTATATATATGTGTATATATATATGTATCTATGTATATATGTATGTATATATGTATGTATGTGTATATATATATATGTATATATATATATGTATTAATGTATATATATGTGTATATATATATGTATGTATGTATATATATGTATGTATATATGTATGTATGTGTATATATATGTATATATATATATATGTATATATATATACATATATATATATATATATATGCAGGGAAAGAAGGAGAGAGAGAGAGAAATATGTTTTTCACCAGAGATATATTTCAAGTTGAGAATTTCAGTACGTCACATACTCGGTGCTCATGGTTTCTTGCTAGAAGCAGTCTTCCAGTCAAGTGGTTATTCTATAGATGTTGTAAAAGCGTTAATGGACTTTTTTTTTTTTTTTTGTTAAATGATCTCTGCACTTTTCTGTGATTGGTTCTTACAGATTGTGTGTTGCCTTGTGGTGATCGCTGTTGTGTTCTCAGTCTGCCTGTAATTTCTAATTCCTGAGGCAATATTTTGTTTCTGTGTGCTTCCATTTCTACATTATCTTTGGTCTTTTGAGAAGGCTTATCATTTTTGCATTAAGTTATATTTCTTTTCCAAGTAAATATTACATGTCTTTGACACCTCTAATATAAGCTGTTTCAGAATAAGCTGTTAATGAAGAAACTACTACATGGCTGCTTGACCTGTTAGAAAGAACTGTAAGATCTCCCTCAAATCACACCTTATCATCTAAATGAAAAATTTAGGGACACTATGTTGGATAAGGTATTCTTAGATACACAATTTTTGAAAAAAAAGTTGGCCATGGTTTGAATATTTTTGATCATGTAACGGTGCACAGCTTAGTGGTTAGGGTATTTGGCTGACAGTCATGAGGTCATGAGTTCAATTCCCAGCTGCACATTGTGTCCTCAAGCAAGACACTATTTCACATTGTTCTAGTCCACTTAGCTAGCAAAAAAAGAGTTTTACCTGTAATTCAAGGGGCCAGCTTTGTCACATTCTATGTCATGCTGAATCTTCCAGAGAACTACATTAAAGGTACATGTGTCTGTGGAGTGCTCAGCTACTTGCGTGTTAATTTCATGAACAGGCTGTTCCGTTGATCAGATTAACTGGGATGCTCATCGTCATAACCAACAGAGTACCAGTTTTTATCTTTGATCATAAGTCTACTCATTCAGGGATGACCTGGGACTAAACAGCAGCAACAACAACAACAAATAATATTAGTAAAAGGATTTTTGTTAAAAGCAAATAGATCTTTCAGTTTTTCATTGAACTGAGCAACCAACCCATTGTATAAATACATATGTTGCTGAGTATTCCATTAACATAATCCTCAGGCAGTATTAGAAGGATTGAATTGATCTGAGGCTATGATAAGAGTCGTTTGCCTTAGATAACATGCAATAGTATTGAACCTAAGTCCTCGTAGTTTGCAAAGCACAATATTCAACTGTTCAGTTATGTCTTAGAAGACATGTAAAACAAATTAGCACATTCTAAAATATATATTTCTTTACTGCCCACAAGGGGCTAAACATAGAGGGGACAGACAAGGACAGACAAAGGGATCAAGTCGATTACATCGACCCCAGTGCGTAACTGGTACTTTATTTATCGACCCCGAAAGGATGAAAGGCAAAGTCGACCTCGGCGGAATTTGAACTCAGAAAGTAACGGCAGATGAAATACCGCTAAGCATCTCGCCCGGTGCGCTAACATTTCTGCCAGCTCGCCGCCATTCTAAAATATATTTAAGAAGGTTTGGGCTGCTTTATCAAAACATATTTGGTTTCTGAAAGAGAAGGTCAAAAATAATAGAGTGGCAAAAGTGTTGCTATTTTTGAACCCCTAACCAAACCTGAACAAGCAGATGTATGATCAAACACATACAAACCATAATAAACTAGTCTTTTGTTTTTAGACACAGTGCTGATGTGATGATAATGTGTACCCAGTATACACTGTAAATTAGTTTGCATTAGACGAGGCATCCAGCTGTAGAAGCCATGCCAAAAATGAAATGCATGATAAGATGTAGTTCTCCAACCCATCTATGTGGGCACTGACTCTGAATATGAAATGTCTTAGCTTGTGATGGCTCATCTAAACCATGCTAGTATGGAAAGTTGGTGTAAAATGATGGCAATGATGACAACAATCACGATTACAATAAGTTATGAGAAGGTAAATAAATCAATACTGGTTGCCATGTGGCAAAGGGGAGAAACACACACATACACATACACATACACAAGGGGGTACTAAAAAGTTCCTGACTTTGGGTAAAAGAAAATACAGAAAGATCAGCTAATTATGATTCTATTTAACATATTCCCCTCTCAGATTCACACACTTACTGCAGTAGTCCTTAAGTTTTTTTTTTAAGCCTTGTGAAAGAATTCGGAAGGTTAGGCTTCCAACCAGGCCTTTTGCAATGCCCTTAAAGACAGGAACTTTTCAGCACCCCCTAATGTACGATGCGCTTCCACACAGTTTCATGATTGTAGTTGTTGTTGTACCCGACACTGTTTTTTCCAACATAGCTCTCTTTTTTATAAGGTGTGATTTCAGGTTGGATTCACTGTTATATCTTGCAGACAAAACAATCATATTCAAATTCTCTCTTTCATTCATGTCAGACAAAGTTATACTAGAGATGCTGAAAGAATGTAATCATCATCTGGCAAAGAAATGCCATATTTTCATTCAGAAATTGAGTTCAAACCACTGTAGAGGGGACCCTCATTGGTTCATCATCACTACTTGTTTTTTCTAAACAGTACCTTTGCTAAAACAATCACCATGAAGGGAACATTATCTCTGATTTCTATTGTTAAATTTAGGTTCTAATATGACTGATTCTTTAAGCAATTCACCATCATTTTAATTTTACATTTGCTTTTTTCATACCTGTGTATTCATTCTTTAATAATTGTATCATTTGTATTCTGAGAGCAAGCTAAATCCAACATTTTCAGTATTTGCTTTTAATGAAATAATTTTATTTCTTTTATTTCTTCCAAAGAGTGCCATTTTCTCTATTAGGCTTTGCCTTTCATCCTTTCGAGGTCAATAAAATAAGCTGAATGCTGGAGTTGATGTAATTGATTAGCCTTCTACCCCAAATCTCAAGTCATGTGCCTATAGCAGAAAGTAGTATTATTATTATTATCATTATTAAAATGTGGCAAGGTGGCAACATCATTATTGTGTAAGGCAATATGTTAAGTGGTATTTCACCCATCGCTATGTTCTGAGTTCAAATTCTGCCAAGGTCAACTTTGCCTTTCATCTTTTCAGGGTCGATAAAATAAGTACCAGTTGAACATTCGTAAGCAACTCATTCCCTCCCTCCAAATTGCTGCCCTTGTGGCAAAATTTGAAGCCATTTTTGCTATTATCATATGTTTTGGTTTAGCTTTAATTTATATGAGTTGCACCTTAGTCTTAACCAGAGATATCAAGGGACAACAATGTTTTGCATTTGAAGATGTTAACAGATGAGGTGTTATGCAATTGAAAGCACTGATGTCATGGGGAGTGGGGAGCAGAGAGTGAGTAAGGTTGCATATATTATTATTATTATTATTATTATGTAGCGTTATATTTTGTTGTCGATTCTCCAGCGTTTGCCATAAAAATCTAAAATTTAAAAAATTTTTTGCACGTTTTGATTTAATTTTTTTTCACAACTTATAATGATCTGATAAAAATGATTCTCAGTTTTGAGTGCAGAAATGTAAATTGAATTAGATTGTCACTGCAGTTGTACAGTAATTGCATTGGCATATGGGGTATAGAGCTGTGTCATATTAAATGTAGAGTAAAAATTAGATGCCAATCACAAAAAAGCAACTCCACCATCAAGTAAACTTATGATGATAACTGTGCATTAGTGTGAAGTAAGGGTAGGAATAATATATCTATAAACATATATGTGTGTGTATCTTTTATACATATATATATATATATATATATATATATATATATAATAATAATAATAATAATAATAATAATAATAATAATCTGAATTTATGGGTAAAAACTCATTTAAATTCAATTTATCAAAAATTAAAATTAGATTAAGTTTCACAGTATATAATATATAAATATGTAATTTAGAGAAAAGAACCAAAGTTCATGAACTCATCCATGAAAATCCACAGTCACATATAGAAAAATTTAATAAGTAAATACACTAAAAAGAACTATAATAAAATACAAAGTAATAATCACAAAATAATATCATTTTATTATTATTATTTTATATTATTATTTATATGCATATATATATATATATATATATATATATATATATATATTCCTCCCTGTGCCTGTGAAATCTTATATCCCTGCCATAAAGCTTTATTTCCACACATACCAGCTTAATTTAATTCATCCTTAGTCGAAAGACACCTGTTGTTATGTCTTGTTATTTGTATTTGTGTAACATTCCCTGCTTTTTTTTCCGTCCTTGCTTTCGTATACATTCTCTGATTTCTTCCAATGACTCTAATGTTCTTAGCTTAGTTTTTCCTTGGGGCTGGCCAGATTGGAGCAATCTTGAGCATAACCAGCCGAAATTGCAAAGATAATCTAGAACTCGACTGAGGATAGAAACCTCCAAATGATCTGCCCTTGTTTTCTTTGTATCGTTTGTCTGGACGTTTTGTTGTCCCTTTTTATATCACCTGACTGTCCGGATGTTTTGCGTTCTTGTCCCATTTTGTATTGTTTATGTGTGTGTGTGTGGGGGGGGGGGGTGCACTATACACACAAACACATTTTACACACAGATTCATACACAGCATATGATTTTCTTAACTGTGTGAGTGATACAATCTGGTGGCTTGTGTTTTATTTCTAAAATACATTTTTTTCCTGGAATATAATGTATCTATTCTGAGAATTTTATTTTCTTCAGGCCATAAGAAGTTCAATGCAATTCTGGCTATATATTAAGTCTTAATTTAGAGACAAATATTAAAAGTGCAGTCGGATCAGATTGGTTTTAACCTTTTAATGCTAAACTGACTGAGACCATTACTGGTTCTCAGGTAAAAACTGGGCATTTTAAGCAGTTAATGCTTGAATTTAAACTTTTCATTATGTTCCAAACACTCACTTAATAATCATCCTTCCATCTATAGGCACAAGGCCTGAAATTTGAAGGGAGGGGTGCTATTGGATTACAACAGCTCCAATGCCTGGTTCTTATATCATTGACCCTGAAAAGATAGGAAAAGTCAACTTGGGTGGAATTTGAACTCAGAATGCAAAGACAGATGACATGCTTGGCAGTATTTTGTCTGGCTTGCTACCAATTTTGCCAGCTCACCACCTTTACTATCATCATCATCATTCACATTTAATGTCTGTTTTCCATGCTGGCATGAGTTAGATGGTTTGACAGGAACTGGCAAGGCCAGGGGCCACAACACATTCCATGGTCTGTTTTGGCATACTTTCTATAGCAAGATGCCCTTCCTAATGCCAACCACTCCACAGGGTGAACTGAACGCTTTTTATATGGCACCATTACCAGTGCTTTTTGCGTGGCACCAGCACCTACACCAATGCTTTTTATATGGCATCTTGGTTTTAGGATCTCAGTTGGGTTGTTGTGGGTGGGTCTTTCTTGAGTATAGCAATGCACGACATATCTCGACCCTCATAATGAAGTGGCTGTGTGTTAAGTAGCTTGCTTACCAACCACATGGTTCTGGGTTCAGTCCCACTGCGTGGCATCTTGGGCAAGTGTCTTCTACTATAGCCTCGGGCCGACCAAAGCCTTGTGAGTGGATTTGGTAGACGGAAACTGAAAGAAGCTTGTCGTATATATGTATATATATATGTGTTTGTGTGTTTGTGTTTGTCCCCTAGGATTGCTTGACAATCGATGCTGGTGTGTTTATGTCCCTGTCACTCAGCGGTTCAGCAAAAGAGACCGATAGAATAAGTATTAGGCTTACAAAGAATAAGTCCCGGGGTCGATTTGCTCAACTAAAGGCGGTGCTCCAGCATGGCTGCAGTCAAATGACTGAAACAAGTAAAAGAGTAAAAGAGTACTATGGTTGTTACTTAGACTCACCACACTAGTCAACCTGGGGCTACAGCAAAAGATACTTGACCAAAATTCCGTGCAGTGGGACTGAATTTGAAACCATGTAGCTGTAAAGCTAGCTTCTTAACCTTTTGACTGCCTAATTAAATTTCCTGGTCATTCCTATAATGTTAATTATTCATCATAAAATAGAATTGATATTTTCTGCTTCTGCAATACTTTTCCAGTATCTCCTGTTGGTACAGTTTTCATATCCATTACAAAAAGTATTTGATTCTTTTGCTCTGTAAAGAGATATTTGATAAAATCTGTGAAAAAATTATGAAAATCTGAAAAATTGTTCTTTGTAAAAAGTGTCATTGGGGGTGTCTCCACATTTTTCAGCCTAAGGAAAGGTTTGTTTTTTTTCCCCAAAACCATGTAGTAAAGCTGCTTTCTATAGTTAATCATCATTTAACATCTGTTCTCCATGCTGACATGGGTTGGAGAGTTTGACAGGAGCTGCACCAGTCTCCATTCTTTGTTTTGGTATAGTTTCTACAGCAGGATGCCCTTCCAAGTACCACCCACTTTACAGAGTGTACTAGATGCTTTTTATGTGGCACCAGCACCAGTGCTTTTTATGTGGCACCAGTACCAATACATTTTACATGGCACTAGCACTGACAGGGTCACCACGTACCTTGCAAGACAAAAAGCTCTCAGATGGGAAGATGGGGTACAATAAAATAAAATTTTGGGCAGATATATCTGCCTTTCACATTTAAAGGGTTTTCTAAGGGAAAGATTTTTATCACATATATTCACATACCATTTATCTATTTCAATACTATTTTGGTATTCTATTTCCTGAGTATTTTTGAAGAAATAACATTTGAATTAGACCAGACTGAAATTCTAGTTTTGCTTATTATATTTGGTGTCTCTATTCACGGATTATATCCTTACCTTGGTTGTTGGAGTTAAGACAGGGCAATAGATGGTACCTACAGAAACACGTATTCATGATTGTCCTTTTATCTCCAGGAAAAAAGCTTGTACTTTTCCTTCTTGGTATGTGAACTTTGGAAAATTCTTGATTCTTGAGATTATCTTATCTTCTCCTTCTCAGTCATCATTGGCAGTAGAGGTATTCTGTTGAGGTTCAGAAAATGTTTATAAATCCAGAATTTGTGTTGTATGATATTTGGTATGATTGCAGGTAAGTACACTGCCATCAATTCATTGTAGGAGAGTTCACCACCATCAATTTACCATGAAGAAAGTTCACCATGAGAAAAGTTTACTAAGAAAATATATCCATAGTATCTCACAATTAATAGTTAAAAACTATTTCATTGAAAAAAAAAAAAAACCAATGAACTGGTGTTGGTTAACTTACCAGGCATGACTTGATATACTTGTATCCATCTATGATGATGTGTGCATGAGCTTCATTAGCTAACAGCTATTTCTACTATAAGATGCAGTGCACTTAGAGCTGAGTGCTTATAGCTTCCTGAGAGCTTCTAGAATACACACATACATAAGTTTCAGTGACAGAGACAAACCAACTCCAGTTGTCAAGCTGTGGAAGACAAACACAAACACAAATAAAGGTATACAACAGGTTTCTTTCAATTTCCTTCTACCGAATCCACTCACAAGATTTTGTTGGCCGTGGGCTATAGTAGAAGGCACTTGCCCAAGGTGGCACATAATTTGGAAGCAAGCTTCTTATCACACAACCACGCATGTGTGTGTGGGTGTGTGTGTGTGTGATATCACAGCATTTTATCGACGGGCTTCTATATATTTTCTTAACAAAGAAGGAAACTTTATATAGATTTTTCAAATATTGATTTCTGAAATCAGTACAAGGTCGCTCATTTTGGAACATGGCAACAATTGACTTAAACTGACTCTAATATTTGACTTTATTTCATCAAACTTTAAAGTATGAAAAACAGCTTTCACTTCTTCAAGATTTGATCTCAGAACTGTTCTCACAAATATCTTTAATGCAACCATAGCAATATTTTGTTCAGCTCAGTTTAACATTTATTATCAAGAATATTTCACTGCAACCGAACAATTTCAATGTTTTTTTGTTTTTGTTTTTTTTAACGTCTTTAGTACGTACACCACCACTATTTGGCAAAATTTCCATTACTGCTAAGATATTAACAGGTTTCTTAATCTACTGTTGTGATTCTGTTTATTTCTCTCTTACATAGTTAACATATACATATCTCTATGAAGAATGAAAGTACACATTATTTCTATCATTCTGGAATGAATAAAAACACCAGTAAAATCAGAAACTTGCATGTTTTTGTTGCTTAGTACCATATTTCCTTGTATCAAGGAGGCTACTTGGTTTTTTCTTAAAATAAGTCTCAAAACTTTACAGTGCATCTCTGCGAAGAAAGGTTACATTTTACATTAAGAAGTTTTAAATGAAGAGTTATCTATGTTAAACTTACCATGTCCTTGTGCTTTAACACTAAAAAGGAAAAAAATCCAGATAATAAGTAATCAATGAAATCTATATGCTGCTAAGCCATTAAAAAATAATGGTAAAGTATGTAAAAGTGCTAATGGCTTGTTTGTGACTTTTTTTTTTTATCTTTTATTCGTTTTGGTCGTTAAACCGTGGCCATGCTGGGGCATCACTTTGACGGGTTTAGGTTGAACAAATCAACCCCAGTATTTGGTTTTAAAACCTGGTACTTATTATATTGATCTCTTTTTGCCAAACTGTTAAGTTATGAGAACATAAACTGACCAATACTGATTGTAAAGCCGAGGCTGGGGGACAAACGCAAAAAGACATATGCATGTAGATATATACATACATATATGATGGAATTCTTCCAATTTCCATTTACCAAATCTACTCACACAGCTTGGGTTTGCCTGGGTTCTAGTAGATGATACTTGCCCAAGATGATGTGCAGAGGGACGGAACCCAAGACTACATGGTTTGAAAGCAAGTTTCTTAACTACACAGCCATATGAATATTTATGTATGTGTGTCTGTGTGTGTGTGTAGTTGTGGCTGTGCAGGCATTTAAGAACAAAATGAAGTTCATGTGACAAATACCTTGTAGTATTAAGTTATGGCTGCTTCCAATTATACCTAGTTGATTTCATGTGTTGTATTCCTCCAAGATTGATAAAATAACTAGTGTTCATAATCAACTAAACTCTTTGAGGTCATTGCCCAAACACCACTGTAGTCCAATAAATAACAGAAGAAAGAAGAATAGAAAGAAAACTAAAAAAAAAAGTATATTCTTTATGAGATTGATTTTATATGGAATTTTGTATGAGAGATATGGAGGTATTAGGTAAGATTTATTTAGTCTATGATGAACTCGATATATTTATAGATAAATGCAATGTATTATGTATATTTCCTAAATGCTGTTAGTGATCATGTTTTTCTGTAGTCTGAGCTGTATGAATAATATTAAGTCATTGTATATCCTACCAAGTATTTTAGTTATTTTAGGAGTGTCATTATTTGAATATCATTAAAGCATGTTTCGTTATCCTGTTCATGAAGTGTCATGTTGTGATTTATTTGCTGTAATGTAATCAGTGGAATATCTTGAGACCAGAATTCCATCTTGTTTTATGTATGATTGGAATTTGTATGCAGCTGTTTCTGGTGTCTTGAGAGTGGATGCGATTTAAATGTCATCTGCATAGAGTGGTCCAAGTATGTAGGAAAGTTGTCACAAAGTAGAAAAACTGATACACTACATAAATAAAAGCTGAAGAAGAAGAGAAATAAAAGCACAGATTCTTACTAGACACTGATCCATGATTTCTTAGCTTTAACGAATACTTTATCTTGAAATTGAGAAAAGTGGTTTGCAAGATATCTTCTGGTTGCATTCCATATGATATGCTGAGTATGTTTCAGATAATTGGAATGCAAGTAATAAAATCAAATGCCATCTTAAGGTGCAAAGAAGAATGTTTTCGTTGGTTTTGTTAAGAATACATCATTCTATGATTTTGAAGAAAAGCACAAATTGAATTTTACTAAGTTTTCAATGTTATAATATCTCTTCATTCTTGGAATTTATTTGTTAGAAAGAAAACTCGTTAGGATTTCTTATACTTTATCTACTTTACCTGTTATGACCTAACATTACAAATTTTGAGAGATAGGCATTGTTGATTATACAGTACAGTTCAAAAGTCTCTCTAAGTGAAGAGAGTAAACTTCAATATACATCTCATTTCCCTCTCACCCTTTCTCTCTCTACTCTTCCTTCACCTCTTATTTCCCTGCCACAGTCTTCATCAACCTTTCCACTACATTCATTATCTTAGTCCCCTCTGTTGACTACCATGGATTAAGGATTTCAGAATAGCTTGGCCTACAGTCTTGCTCTTCAAACTGCTAACTTCCTGGGACATTCTAGGCTGTTTAACTACTTATGCCAGGATTAGCATTATGCCATTTTTTGGATAATGAATATTCTCTCATCTTTTGATAATGACAATTTTCTAACATGCACACACACATATACGCATACATACACACATGGAAACATGCTTACAGAAGTACACACAAACACACAAACATACACACACATAAAGACATACTGAGATACAGACACACACTCACACACACTCATACACACAAACACAGCCCAGCCACACACCCTTGTACACACATGCCCTCCCATACACACATGGACACGTGCACGCATACCCATGCTCATGCACAGATAGATATCAAATTATTCAACATTTATCAAACAAAGAAGATGGTTTAACTGTCTTTGAGAGAAACGTATATGGATGAATGTGTGTTTACGAAGAAAACAAAGAGAAAACCAAAACTGCTATCTTACGTATAGGAAAACTGACATAGTATTTAAAAAACACACACACACATACGGATGAAAACACTTATGTATAAAAACACACACATGCAGGCATATACACACTCACATACTCATATCAGACAGATCTCGGATGAATCCCAATGCTGGAACATAAGTTCAAAAGAAATGGAAGTAGAGAGACGTGTCAATGAAGAGATTGCAACAATGTGCTGAAATAATTATTTGACGAAAAAAGATATGACAACACTAACAATAGTGATCATTTGAATGATTAACTGTTTGACCAAAGTGTTTAACATATGAGTTTGAAAAAGTAGTAAAAAATGGCTGATCAATAAATTGGTTAATGGAGTAACTAAACCATTATCTAACAATAATAACAAAGGACTGAACCAGTGTGTGTGTTTACCATTATCAGCATAATGCCCCTCCCAAGATTCAATAGTATATATATATATGTTCCAAAATTGTTCACAAGAAAATAGCAAAGATAGTATTAAGAATACATAAAAACAAAACTGTAATATATAAAATTTATATATTATTTAGATGCCAGAGATTTCTGAATCATGCTGAATATTGATTTAATTATTTCAATATTGCATATTTTACTGACCTCTAGAGAGGCAAAAGAAAAATCAGCTTCGACAAGATTTGAACTTAGAATTTTAAAAGATGAAGTTACCACTATTTAGTTAAGCTAATGAGGGAACTTTTTCATAGATGCCCTCTAAAAATAGTCACCAAAGAGGGTGAAATGTAAAGTTGACTTTAAAAGTGTTTGAGCTCAGAATGCAGAGATTCAAAAGAAACACTGAGGCATTCTACCAAATGCTTTAATGGCCTTGCCAAATTATTGCCAGCTAGCTAATGCTAACCAACCAATATTTCACTGAGATTTTATAAAGTTCTTATTGGTTAGTGAAAGGAGAAAGGGTAATACCCACGTGTCATTTTGCAGAACCTCTAAATGTAGAGGAGCAAAACAATATTAAACCATGGTTTATAGATTAGCATTTGGCCAAAGAACTTGCCTGATTACTTGTAATAGAGCAGACTCCATTAACAGCACCCATGAATTAAGGTGGTAGTGTTAAACCAGGTAGTAGATTAAATTTAATACCTTTGTACAGGTACACCTCATCTAGAAGACTTGACCATTTTCTTTCTACCAAATTTCTCTCACAAAACTTTAGTTGATCCAAGATTATGATAGAAACATTTCCCCAAGGCACTGTTCTGTGAGCTTGAACCCAGAATCACATCATTGCTCAGTGAACTTCTAAACCACATGGCCAGTAGATAGATTATTTTTTTACTAAATTTTCGTAGGTTTCTCCTACTTTGAGCATTACATAATCTGAGCTAACTGGGAGTATTTAACAATAATAACATTCTGAAATTTTGATACCTTTATAACAGCTTTCCATTATATTTCATGTTGTTTTTGTTAATCCTGTCATTCTTGTCATATTTTTTCCTTTAAGGTTCTTAAAGCTATACTTAATTGTCTCTGCCTCTGAATAATCTCTTTCTTGGCATGTCTTCCTACATAAATTTTATCTCCTTTTCACATTCTCAATAATAAAAATTTTTTACATCATTTCTAATCATTCCACTCAAAAGCAACTTTTAGAAACAAACATTTATTTTTATTTTTCACTAATTCCATACCATAAGTAAACATGGCAAACTTGTTTTAAACAATGTTTTCAGAAGTGTTAAGTAGAAGTCAAATCAAACATTTTCTTCCAATTACATTCATTACCAGGTTGATACTTCAAATTCCCTTGAGATTCTAAGTATAAATTGGTAATTTGATTTACCTACTTTCTAAAATGGAGAACAACAATTAAAATTATTTACAAGTGAAATAAATACATCAGGCACTATTCAATCATTTTCTATTCAAATAAATGAGGCATGTTTAGCACATTTATAAAGCTAACTCTGGAGAGCTTACATACATGATGTTTTTTGGTATGACTCTTGTGATTTGAAAAGATTTACAGTGATAATTTTGTAGTTTCATTTGTAGTTGTGTCTCGGAACTGAAGCTGAAGTTTAGAAGAAATTATAAAACATGACATCAAATTACTATTAAAACTGACATGAAAATAACAAATTATGGAAAAGATTATATATAATTAAGATTATATTTCAAATTATTAAAATTATATTTGTATCAGTGACCTAATGTACAAGAAAATTATTTCCTTCATTTTATAGATAAAGTTTCCTGGTCTGTATCTAGTTCAAGACTGTGTATACATCCAGAAATGAGATCAAACCAATTGAACATAGTATAGATAAAAAAGCATTGTAAATATAGACTGCAACAAGGTTAAGTGTTAAGAGAATTGTAATCTTATAAACAACAACACATCTTAGACATTTGATCTTAAAAAAGTTTTAAGAGGAAACTATATTTTCAATATATCAGATGGTTTATGAGACTGACATATGTCTAAAATTGGATGCACTATATTTTAGTTTTATCAATACTGTAAAATAACATCATAATATTTGTATTTTCATTTGGTTTTTATTTTCCTCATTACAAACATTTTGTTATAACTGCCATCACTTGTTATAATTTATATAATTATATAATTATACTTATTCATTTTCTTTCTTTACAGCTATCCTTTTGATAATAATATTTTGTCAAACATTTGCTGAGCCAATGGTGAAGCCACTATCCTTAGGCTTCCTTGTCCAACGAAGGAATAACTCCATACCAAGTCATCCTACAGACTATCCTTTCTCGCAAGGTAACAGAAATGGTCAACTCATGAAAGATACAGTGTCGTTAAAGCCTCACAAGTTTGATTCCAAAAAAACAACAAACAGCCTTAATATGACACAATTTAAAAAATTTAGTCAATGGTCAAACAATATTAATTCAAGCAAAACAAATCCAGGAACTACAACACAATCTTCTCATGTAAAAAACCATCATCTCCAGGATACAGTGAAAGATAAACAAGAAAACTCACAACACCAAACTGTTTCAAAAGATTTTAATTATGTCCATACAACAATGCATTCTGTTCCACCGAGATTGAAAAATTCTAGCACAAAAACTGTAGACTTTGCAAGTTACCAGCAGCAAACAGCTAAAGATAAACAACTGAAGGAAAACACTAATATTATACTTACAAAACCAACAAGACATACACATGTGAATGGAACTCATCGCAGTAGCAATCAAAACATCCCCACCACATTGATGTCCATTAAAAATAACAAATTCCGGCCAAAAACTTCTAAATTACCAAACATATCAAAAACATCATGGGAAAACACTTCACAAAATATTCCCTCTTCAGCTAAAAATGTAATTAATGTTTCTAAGAAGCCATCTCCTACCAAAAAGTTACTTAAAACAGTTACTTCCCCTTTAGTGCATTCATCTACAGTCTGCTTGCATTGTATAGCTGAACAAGATACTACTCATGTTCATAAAACTAGTAGAAGTGTATATACTGACAAAGACCGCTTGGCAACCCATTTGAAAAACTCTAAACTACTACCGTCAAGTGTATTAGCAAAGGCTAAATTTTCAACAATAGAGAAAAAGAAAGAAAGCTCTAAATTTCCTTATAGCAAAACAACAATAGCAGGAATCCCTAGCAAATTGTTGACTCATAATGCCAAACTCCAATCAACTTTCCTTCCAATCAAAAATTCAGATCAACCTAAGCATGTTTCCACATTTTTGTCTTCATCAGTTCCATCCTTCCATTCTACACATTTTACATTTTTAAAAACTCAACCTACACCAAAACCCCAACCAACAACCACAAATAAAAACATAAAAACCACCCATAATTTTAAAGGTAACTTGACTCATGATTCATTAGCAATGACAAGTATCAGCCCAACATCAAAGAAGGTCGATACTTCAGTGACAAATAAAACAAACATACAAACTACTAAGGGGGTTGTTACGCACCCAAATTCAACAGTTAGTTCAATAACAAAACCCTACACAACATCAATTCTAATGTCTAGCATATTTTCAAAAACAAACAGTGTGCCCAAATATACTAATGGCTCCAGTACAACCACTTTCATTCCCACTTCATCTGCAATAACTCCTACAACTAGAAAAATTATTACTTCTGCTTCTAGTACCACTGACTTTAATACATCACATGGTACAGCTTCTGTTCCTGCTAAGGCCACTGCTAAAGCTACAAAAACTGTAAACACAGTAGCAAAAGCAATAACTTCAACTACTACTGTTACAACTACTACTACTATTGCTACTGCTACTTCTACTACTACAACCACTACTAGTAAACCAACCTCTTTTAAACCCACAACTACATTTGTTGCATCATCAACTTCCCCACCTCTTCCATTACCAGACACAACGACATTTCCATTCACATCAACTGGAAAGAGATTGGGAACAACACAAATCCCAGTTTTGGTCTTAAGCACAGTTTTGGTGCCATTCACCACAAGGAAACCTCATATACCATCATACATCATAGTTCGTGTAACTACCTCTTGGTACCAGTTCTGCCAAAACAAATCTGACTTTTGTCAAGAAATATCACAAATCTTAGAAAAAGCTCTCAAGACTCCTTTTAATTCCAGTCATATCTCTTTTATCAATGCCGAATTCTCCAAATGCCTGGATCTTACTTCTGCTCAAAATATGAACGATGACAGAGTCATTGATATCAAATTGTATATATTAAACTCTAGAGGGGAGTATGACCAAAGTCTTACAGAAAGAAGCTGGAATTTCATTTCTTTAAACTTTGGTAAAAACCCAAAGTCACGGTTTTTTGGTATGGTAAGAATTTTATTTTACTATTTATTTTTTTCTTGAATATATGTATATATATATATTGGCCACAGTCTATATATGTATGTATGTATATATATATATATATATATATATATATATATATATATATATATATGAGTCATCTTGACATGTTGGACGATTGAACTCGGCACATTTTTTCTTTCTCCGTTTTTTCATTTTCTCTCCATTTTTTCCTCTTAATCCTTTCTGTTGAAGAGCGTAGGTTCAAAACGTAAGAAACTTTTCCATTTTTCCCGAGTGTTAAAGTAATACATCTGCTTGTTATTCCTACACCTGTCTCTTCATCTTTTATTCTCTCTAAATTTGAACTATATATAAATATATATATATGTCTCTGTATGTGTGGTTTTCAAACAGATTTTTGGTGGTGATACAAAAATGGTGAGAAAATTTAATTTGAAATCTGCCATTAAAAGATAATCTTTCTGATACTAGTGAAAATGAAACATTTATTGTCAACCTAAACTACTTTATTTGCTAATCTAACAGAGTTTTAAAGGTGCAGTTCTTTTTGGTAATATTTAGTTTAACATCCAAAATAACATTATCATAGATAATGGATGAAAGGCTTATTCAATAGCAGTTAAAATATTTTTTATATCATTTTTCACCTTCAAAAGACAATTTCAAATCCTGTAATTTCATATCATGCAGTGCCAGCAATCAGTTTCTCAGAGCAAAGAATTGTGTTTAAACAACTTATATTTAATTGCATTTGAAATCAGTCTTTGTTGTTACACAATGAATTCAAAATATAGAATGAAATATTAGGAAATTATTTATATTTAATAGTATCCATTTTATTTACAGGATGGCAAGCTGGCAGAATCATTAGCCTGCTGGGCAAAATGCTTAGAAATCATGTCATTTGTCTTTACATTCTGAGTTCAAATTCAACTGAGGTCAACTTTGCCTTTCATCCTTTCGGGGTTAATAAAATAAGTACCAGTTGAGCCCTGGTGTCAATATGATTTACTTACCCTTCCCCCAAAATTGCTTGCCTTGTGTCAAAATTTGAAACCAAAGTTTATTTTATTTGATTATATTTATTAATTTTCCCTTCTCATCATCTTCCTAACAACCAATATTTTTGACATTTCTGTATTTGAGAAACCAGCAATTAACTATATCTTCATAGTAAGCCTCACACTTTGCATCATTTTCTGTGTTTGGGAGATGAAAGATAAATTTTGTCACTTTATAGTACTTCATAAACAGAATTTCTCTTTGTGTGTATTCACAATGTAAAGAACTGTCAATATACCAATTTCATTACTGTTATGTGTTTTCCTCTGTTATGATCCAGCATTTAGTATCAGAAAGGGCATCCAAAATCTGATGTAGTTTTACCATACATCATTTTGTGATGCACATGGCCACACCATCAGAGATATTTCCTGGAATCAATAACTGTTTTGAGTCTTTCAATATCAGACACCCTCACCAAAGTGATCCATCGATGGTTGACCAAGCCCTAACTTGTGTCTAGTTGGCACTTACCCTGATTGCACTTCTTCTCGGGCTCACACCTCTTGATTCATAGCCACCTTAAGACATCTTCTGCTGCCTCCTCAGCCAAACTGCTGGCGTTCTACCTATTGGCTCTGATAATGCCTTGTTAGCTTGAGGCTACTTTACCAAAAGATGCTCAATCATTCTGCTTGTGTCAGTTGTTTGCAATACCTGAGGTTATGGGAACTATGCATTAACACTGGCCCTACCTCCTTTATCTCACCAAGGTCAGTTCTTTTGCACATAAAACAATGACACTGCTTTTTGCTTTACTTTGTACCAATCTATATTGTCCAAGTACCTGGAACACATTTTTAAAAAGTATAGTCAGTTAAATCAAACTCTGTATATAAACTGACATTTATTTTATTAATGATGGAAGTATTAAACACAAATCCAAAACAAAATTAAAGAACTGTGATAGTCTTCTTTGAACCAGGTTTTAAAATAAAATAATTTAAAGTAGTCTTCTACTTATTATCTACTCCCAAATTACTGCTGTAAAACTGTTGTTCTTATCTTGCATAATTTTAGCTGGTACCATAAAATAGAAATATTGAAGTTTGAGCATGGTGGAGAAATGGAAAATTTTTAATTGTTTTAATAATATGTAAAGTTCTTTTGTTTGGTGAAGTTTGAAGAATATAATAACTTATTTCATTTTCAAATTTTACTAATTGAATCAAAGAGAGATAAAGTTGAAATTTAATATTCCCTTGGTCGACTAAATCTCTCTCTTGAAGCCTAACCAAAGTTTCTAATGGTTTATTTGTTTATTTTATTTAACTCATAAAATTCATGAGAAATTTTCCTTACCTTGTATAAAATGAATGGAAATCTTTAAGTTAGGAACCATGTAATTCAAACAGAATCCTTGGCAATCTGAAATGTAATAAATCACCTAATTCTAAAAGTGCCTCAAACTGTTTCATACAAAGCCATAAAACAATCTGTCTCTTGCATGTTATATTGTATTGGAATCAAATGACTGCTTATCTAATTAATATCAGATGAATTGACATTTAATGTGCTGAAATATATTCTCTTTATGCCTTTCACTTTCTGCACATGATTTTCTACCCCTACTCCTTCATTCTAGTGGTAAATCTCCAAGAGTCCATCATGATATCTCTCCGTAACACCCACCATAATCAGTATTCGAAGGTCACTTGTAATTTGCACAGGTCATTAGTCTCAAGTTAATCGTTGAGAAGATTATAGTTTAACCATAGAAGAAATCGGTTTTGTTCCACTAGTTGAGAGAAGAACCAACGTATCAAGTTACATAAACACACAAGCAGGCACATTACATGCTCCTCTGATACAGTTTAATGCATTCACATGTTGCATAATCTGTTACAGCTATAAACTTTACTTGATTATTACACATGCATTCACATTATGCATGCATACTGAATATGTATACATAAATATTGCACAAATGCTCATTTAATAACTATTTCAAATGCACATGCACCACTCACACATATGCACATATATAAGCAGAAAATCATTACAAACACATTTATACATTTATATCAACAACAGTATATAGTAAGTTACAAAAATAATAGGAAAAGTTATAATGAAAAATTACAATAGTTGTACCCCACTGCCTGTTGTAGAATACACACTTGTGAGATTTATAGCCTTGATGTATAGTCGATACCGACAATAGGTAAAAAGGTGGGTAATCCAGGAAATTGTCAAGATGTTGGACATCAAATTGTGGAGAGAGTGATGGGGTATCATGAAAGAATACATTACCATGGGAACTGAATTTTTTGTAAACCAATAAAACACTTCATGAACATATTGTACTGCTCCTGTCTCACAGCAATGGATTGTATGTCTCTGTGAATTTGTTTGTGTAAAATCAGGGAGGGCCATTCAGAGTAAGAGTTTTTGATAGGGTGGTGGAAGAATAAAGTCTTACACTGTTCACAAAATGCAATCTTTTGACCTTTCAGCCAATAGGCTGGCCCTTAATATCTTCACTATATTTAAATCCACAATCCTTGATATGTATACTCACAATCTTTAAAACCTATATACACTTGTAGCCACATTTCATAATATATAATATAAATAATATATAAATATATGCATATATCCATACATATATGTACATACCTACATCTATATGTATACATACATGCATATATGGGTACAGGACATCAAAAAAACGTTAAACACAATGAGAAACGAAAACAAAGACGAAAACAGAAGACAAACTTTTTTTGAACAACGAAAAAAACAAAACAGAGAAACGAGACATGCAACATAAGGAGTATACCCCTTCGTCAGTTGTCCCTGATCCATCTACTCCGCGTTTCGAAGGCAAGGACAATACAATCTATTTTTTCAATACAGGCTAGACTGTTTGATCTGGCTAAGTCAAAATGGTTTTTTGTATTCTTCCTTCCCACTTGGATTGTTTAAATGTAGTTGCAATAATATGTCCTTCTACTGAAATGAAATTTCAGTAAATTTTCTGTATCTTCGTGCAGCTGAAGATTGCTCTGCATTTTACATTTAATGTAATGCTCACATTGCTTAAATAAATGGAGTTGCATGAAACAATCATACTGCATTAACTTTGAATATCCTTGTTGCTTATTTTGATTTTATATATTATATATACATATATATATATTTATAAATACATATGTATGTATATATATGTATGCATATATATATACATACATACATATATATATATATATATATATATATATATATATATATATATATATATATATATATATATATATTCCTGGCATTGTATGAGTTGATGTACCTTGATTTTTATGAATCCTTATAATAAAACGTTGTGTGTGTGTCTCTGTGTGTGTGTGCCAACACACACACACATAGCACATACATATATACAAATGCATACATACATACATACACTTATATTAGCAATCTCTAATGCTGTTTATACTTAAAGCCACAATTATTACTTTTCATATACCCTCACATTCATGTTTTCTAATACTTATCTATTCTTCTATACATAATTCTTAATACTTAGATATACTTTTTCTCATATATGCGATTGCCTGCTAAAAGAAGATAAAAATAAGCTTCAACTATCTCAAAATTCTTTGGAATTAAATCTATTTTTTCATTCACCTGTCTCCAATATTATTAAATAATTTTGAAATCTTATGTAATTCTATATCCTGATAGAAATAAATGCAAATATAATACATTCTGGCTGTTTGTAAAGAAAATTGACAGCTTTGCATCATTATGATTTAATAACTTTACAGATATATTAAATTTAATTTCATAAATTTTTTCCACCATGAAAAAATTCATGCCTTCATATATGCACAGGTATTACTGCATGTTTAAGAAGTTCATTTTAAATCTGACCATGTGGAATCTTGGCAAGTGTCATATACCATAGACCATTGCATCATGTATGAATTTGGTTGATGGTAACTGTAAAAGCTCATTGTGTATGTATATCCATCCATCCATCCATCTATCTAACTATCTATTCATCCATCCATCTGCTATCTATCTATCTATCTATCTATCTATCTATCTATCTGTGTGTGTGTGTGTGTGTGTGTGTGTGTGTGTGTGTGTGTGTGTGTATAACAAAACAGGAAAGTAGAAACATTTTGGTATTATCTATTCTCCATTACATGCTAATAGGAACTACAAATATCTACATGTTAGATTTGTTGTTGGCACTCCGTCGCTTATGACGTTGAGGGCTCAAGTTGATCCAATCAACAGAACAGCCTGCTCGTGAAATTAACATGCAAGTGGCTGAGCACTCCACAGACATGTGTACCCTTAACGTAGTTCTCGGGGATATTCAGCGTGACAAGGCTGGCCCTTTGAATTACAAGCACAACAGAAACAGCAAGTAAAAGTAAGAGAAAGTTGTGGTGAAAGAGTACAGCAGGGTTCGCCACCATCTCCTGCCGGAGCCTCGTGGAGCTTTAGGTGTTTTCGCTCAATAAACACTCACAACGCCCGGTCTGGGAATCGAGACCGTGATCCTATGACCGCGAGTCCGTTGCCCTGACCACTGGGCCATTGCGCCTCCACACATGTTAGATAAACATGTAACAAATCTCCTAAGCAACCCAGACTAGTGAATAGAGATGGCCCAATTTTGCTCCACGACAATGCACGTCCTCACACACCTCAAGCTACGGTCCAGAAGTTGCAAAGCCTGAATTATGAGATTTTGCAACATCCTCCCTATTCCCCTGATATCTCTCCTACTGATCATCACTTATTTAAGCATTTTGAGCTTTTCATAAACAATAAAACATTCTTAAATAGAGAAGAGGTAATTGAAGGATTCAGATACTTTATCACAGGGAAAAAGTGAATTTTTTTAAAGATGGAATATATGACCATTATTTACATTATTTACATTTGACAGATATTTGTCCTCATTTTGTTTGTTGTTAACACAACGTTTCGGCTAATATACCCTCCAGCCTTCATCAGCTATCTAGGGGAAATTTTGAACTTGGATTCTCATTCCTAAGGTATTTTTCGATGTTGTTGCTGTTATTATTATTATTATTATTATTATTATTATTATTATTATTATTATTATTATTATTATTCAGGCCACTGCCTGGAATCGAACTCGGAATCTTGGGGTTAGTAGCCCGTACTCTTAACCACTATACCATATGTCCGTGGCGTAGTGGTTAAAAGTGTGGGCTACTAAAACCAAGATTCCGAGTTCGATTCCAGGCAGTGACCTAAATAATAATAATAATAATAATAACAACAACAACATCGAAAAATACCTTAGGAGTGAGAACCCAGGTTTGAAATTTCCTCAAGCTACCTGATGAAGGTTGGAGGGTGTATCAGCTGAAACACTGAATTAACAACAAACAAGATGAGAACAAATATCCATCAAATGTAAATAATGTAAATAATATAAAGTAGGGTCAGTGAGAAAAACAGCACCATGACACAATTCTCTCTGCCAGAAATTTGGAAACAACAAGCTGTACTGCTTGGAATTCATGCTGGAAGCTCCAAAACGAACATTTCAGAGTATTTGGGTGTCGATTTGAGGACAGTGCAGAGGATTCGGAAACAGATGGATGAGTCTAATGGTGATGACGAAGGTCCTGCAGCTTGGAAAACTCACTCTGATGGTTTTGATAAGAAAAGAACCCCTGAATTTGTTTGTGGGATCCAGGACATGATTGACAACGATCCTTCCAAGTCAATCAGGTCCCTTACCAGGGACATGGGAGTGTTTGAGATTCTTATCAGGCAGGAAGACATTCAGTATTCCTCACACAAGATGAGAAAGGGCTATTTTTTATCCCAAGCTATCAAGGAAAAGAGTGAAGACCGCACTACGAAGCTTTTGAACAAACTCAAGTATCCCCTCCAACCGAACATGCTTTGGTTTTTCTCAGACAAGAAAAATTTCTGCCAGGATCTGGTGGTGAACACACAGAACAACCGTTGGCTTTCCATGTCCCCAAAACATGTACCAAGAGTGATAAAAATGAAACGGAGTGATCACTAGTGATGGCGATGTTATGTCTCCATTTGTCTTCCCATACAGCCTCAGAATCAATACAGAGGCCTACGTCAAGTGCCTGGAGGAGGTAGTGCAGCCCTGGGTCAAGATTGTGGCTGCTGGAAGACCCAATCTATGACAACAGGACTCTGCACCATGCAACACAAGCAGGAGAACCCAGTCATGTCTGTCAGACAATTTCTGCGACCACATCTCCCCAGACTGCAACTCTCTTAACTATTATGTGTAGAGTGCAGTTAAGTGAGAGACCAATAAAACTCCTTGTAACACCAAAAATGAACTGAAAGAAAGTATTATGGCAGGATTCACCAACTTAAACAAGGAGACCATCCAGAAGACCATTCCAAAGTCATCTGGAGGCCATGGCTGAAGCCAATTGCAGTCTTATTGAATAAATTTACTCTTTAGTATTTCAAGATATTTTATGCAATTTTCATAAATATATCTGTTAAAATGAGATGGCAATGTTATTTTCAGTTGTGTAATTTAGACGACAATTCATTCACCACATCTTTTATATATATATATATATATATATATATATATATATATATATATATATGCATGTATGTGTGTGTGTGTGTGTGTGTGTGTGTGTGTGTGCATGTCTGTATTTGTAACTCACTGCCACATGATGACCAATATTGGTGTGTTTACATCCTCGTAACTTAGCAGTTTGGCAAAAAGAGACCAATAGAATAGGTGCCAGGCTTAACAAAATATAGGTACTGGGGTCAATTCATTCAACTAAAAGTTCTTCAAGGTGGTGCTCCAGCATGGCCACTGTCTAATGGCTGAAACAAATAAAAAAATATATTATCGTGAATATAAGATATAATGTTCATAGTCTTTTTCCATCCAGATATACTTCAAGGTCACATGCCAATGAGGAAGCCACTACATGGTCACTTAACATACTAAAAATAGTAGTTAAATCTCTCTCAAATCATATTCTAGTGTTTTGGAAAAGCAACAACATATTCTCATCCTTTTTGACACCAACCTGCTTGAGATCACTCCCTAGTTGTATGATATAAACTTTCTGTTTTAAAGTGATTTAAATTAAAACCTTCCATTGAAATTTCATGTTAATTTGTGTTCCAAACACTGGATTAATAAGAAACAAAGTATTTTTCAAAATGTTTCTTTATTTTCAAAATTAACTGAAACAAGACAAGTATATTTCAAATGAAATTTTATAACAAAAGAGTTTATGTAGTCTTTGATAAACAAAAGATGATGGAATGGTCATGGTCAGAGATGTGACACCTTTGATCATAGATCTGGTCAGTCAGGGTTGATTTCAGGTTCAACAACAACAGGGAAATACAAATAATTTTGTAAGATTTGAGAAGTTTATATTAATGTTCTGTTCATCATATGTTTGAAGATTGGTATTTGAATGGAATAGGCCCATATTTGGACTTTGGAAACAGATAACCACTATTAGTACAGAAGTAATTAATGTTTGACTTAGAAAATGAAACCCAACCTCTATTATCTGTCTGATTTATTGACAGTTATACCCTATACTATGTGTCATAGATTTCCAATCAGATACAGTTCTGTAAGGTGTGGCACAGAAATGATTATTGGATGAAAGCTATGTGTATTGTTTAATATATGTGAAGTATGGCTACAAACTTAACTCCACACGTGCACACTCACACACACATTCACACACATATATAAGCACAGGTATGATTGTGTGATAAGGGATTTGCTTTCCAATCAAATGATTTCATGTTCAATCCTACTGCATGACACCTTGGGCAAAACTGACCAAAGCCTTGTGAATGGATTTAGTCGATGGAAACTGAAAGAAGCCCATTGTGTGTGTGTGTGTGTGTGTGTGTGTGTGTGTGTGTGTGTGTGTGCATGTGTGTTTGTATGTTTGTGTGTTTGTGTCTGTCCCTCAATTGCTTGACAACCAATGTTGGTATGTTTATATCCCCATAACTTAAAGGTTCAGCAAAAAATAACTATAGAATGAGTACCAGACTGAAATTAATTTGTTTGATTAAAAACCTTTCCAGTGCTCCAGCATGGCTGCAGTCCAATGACTGATATAAGTAAAAGAAAAAAGATATATATAACATTAATTAATATAATACACCATTTTGAGCGTGGCTGTTGCCAGTACTGCCTGACTGGCCTTTGTGCGGGTGACACATAAAAGCACCCACTACACTCTCTGAGTGATTGGCATTCGGAAGGGCATCCAGCTGTAGAAACTCTGCCAAATCAGATTGGAGCCTGGTGTAGCCATCTGGTTTCACCAGTCCTCAGTCAAATCGTCCAACCCATGCTAGCATGGAAAGCGGACGTTAAACGATGATGATGATGTGTTAAATACCACAGTATTCATTTTAATATTATACCTCATTTTCTTTAAATCAAAACAATTTATTTTACCATAATTATAATTAAGATTTTTCTACTTTACCAATATAATAGCCAACCTATTAGTTGTAAGGTATATAGAATTGGTTAATTCTAAGGTATTCCATCTTTTCCCTACATACAAGACACCCAAGGTTACACATTCCAACATGACCTTTTTCAAGATAGCAGAGTGCAACATTAAACTGCTTTTGGTAGTGAGGCTCCAGCCTGGGAATTCAAATGTTTTAGGAAGTATGGAGTTACCCCTTAGTTTCCTAGGCCTGTTCTGATCTGGCACGATAGTATCAATTAGGGACCTCTATAAGGAGCCAAGTAGCAGAAGATAGTTCTGTAGCTAAGGCATATAGGACTTAGAGAAGGGCTGACCCACTAGACATGTATCACATAGGTCCACCATGCATGGATATGCTCTGATGTAATGTGAACCAGTCCTCTTGTCTAAGGGTTACTTAGGTCTTGTGTCATAAAGTTTAGCTTAACCTTTTTGAGACAATGTTTTGGTAACCAAAAAGACCAAAATGTTTTTTTTCTGGAGGGATTGAAAATGATGGGTGTATGTAAAAAGCAAAGGATAAAGTGCCCAAAATTGTATTAGTATGTAAAACTATATATATCTTATATAGTTTTATATTATATCTATTGAAAGACAATCTATGATTGGCTTTTACACTTCAAAATGTCTGTTTCATTGGGCTGATGGATCAGCCTCAAACTCTTTCCAGCTTGTATCACATGGGCTGGTCAATTAGCCCAGATGTCCCATGAAGGTTATGACAGCAAGATACTAACAGAATAAACTGTAAATTAACCTTTTTAGCATTCAGATTATTCTGTCAAATGTAATGCTTATTTATTCACATTGTTTTTAATTATTCATGCATTAACAAATAGCTTTGAGATTTCAGTGATGTGATTGTTCATTTTTAGACTGGTATTGTAGTGTAGGTGTGAGAGGGCAGATTTGGCTGGTTTGAATATTAAAATAGGGCATAATATTTGGGCCAGATATGGCCAGTTTAAATGCTAAAGAGTTAACTGACTGAATGTAATAGGAAACCACTGCTTTATCTTTTGCAAGAAAATTTATGAATTTTCAGACTCTAAAGGAGTGCATGGAGATTGCTGACTGATGATGCCTGTGAGCATGGCATAAGATTAGAGAAAAAAAGTGTATGATTTTTGAGAGAGATTTTTGTAATTGGAGGGAAAGTTGGATACTATTTCTGATATGTTACATGACCACGTAAAGGCTCTCTAATTGGTTTATGTGTGTATATGTGTGAACTTAATGTAGTAAATACACTGTTTAAGATATGTGAGCTCTAATCTTTGGTGTAGGCCATATCTGGACTTTGTAAATAGATAACCATTGTTTAATACGGAAGTAACGTTTGGCCCAGAAAACGAAACTCATCCTATTTATCTCGTTTGTAAGCTGTACTCTATATTAGAATTCACCTTCATTATCTCAAATGTATCTATCAACTTCCTTCATATATCTATAGTTATCTACAGGAGCCACCTTTCCATTTTTTTTTATACCAGAAACATACTGACTAGTGAGACAGCTTCATAGTTGCTTAAAGTGCTAGAAATAATAGCCAAATATTCCTCAAATTACACTCCTTATCCATTTGGTAGTACAGTCTTGAATTCCTTGTCCATTGGAAAAAGATGGATTGATCATAGGTGGAATGCTCTTGAGCATAAGCCTATTCAGAGGTGACTTACTGCTAAATAACAATAACAAAAACAAACATACTGACCAATGAGAGGGAGAGAGAGAGAGAGAGGTTTTCTACATGATGGCTGAACTTGCTAGAAATAGAGTGAAATATATATGAAAACACACTCTACCGTCTTGAAAAATGATACTTTGGATAATGTTGTCATGTGTGCACTGTACTTTGGATGGTCAGAATTAGGATGTCTTTTGACAAGAGGTCATCCCTATCGGAATTGACTTGAGGCTAAACAACAAAAACAAACCAACCAGTGCTCACTCCTGTCTTGAATATTTTTCTGTTTATCTTCAACACACAGCATTATATTTGTCAGTTCCTTCATAAAATTTCTTTAACTCTGCCCATTAGACAAGATAGGCTCAAACTTCAATTTCAATGCCAATGAAACATGTCATTTCTTCTTCATATGTATTCATTGTTGTTCAACTGGAGAAAGCTGTTGCCCACTGATCTTAATATTCATACATTATATACTTCACTTATCTCATACATACGTGCATCTGACAAGGTTTCTATTTTGCTGCTCAACCATCCTCAAATCACATTCTACCATCTTAAAGACAGAAGGACATCTTATCTTGTATCGTTTAATGATTGTAATGATTGTAAACAAGTACAGCTGTCAAACAAGAGATGTTGTTCATTTCCAGTTGATAAAATATAGCACCAATTATATACTGAAGTCTTTGTAATCAACTTACTTCTCCCCACAAACTTCTGGCTTTGTACCTTATTTAGAAATATTACTGTAGTAATAGTAGTGAACAGGATCTCCTCTTGTAATATACTCTTCTATTCTTCTATAGGCACAAGGCCTGAAATTTTGTGGGAGGGAGCTTGTTGATTTCATTGACCCCAGTTCTTAACTGGTATTTATTTCATCAACCCTGGAATGATGAAAGGCAAATTGACCTCAGAATGTAAGGATGGACAAAATGCTTAGCAGTATTTTGTCCAACATACTAACGATTCTGCTAGCTGACCATCTTGCTCCTTTTGTAATATATCTTAGAAATAAGGCAGCAAGCTGGCAGAATCATTAGCATGCTGGGCAAAGTGCCTAGTGGTATTTCATCTGTCTTTACATCCTGAATTCAAATGCTGCTGTGGGGTGAGGACGACTTTGCTTTTCATCCTTTTGGAGTCAATAAAATAAGTACCAGTTGAGCACTGTGGTCAGTCTAATCGACTTAGCCCCACCCCCTAAATATCTGGCCTTGTGCCAAAATTAGAAACTAATATATTACTTCAGAAAATAATTCCAACATAACATATTGTATAATATTGTTCTGCAAGTTGTTTTTTCTTTAAATTGCATGTATGATGGGTCAGAAAACTTGGACTTTTAGTTAATTGCCTAGTTGAAGAAATATTCATATAATTGTAAATTTGGTATGCTAAGAAACTGCCAGGAAATTAGAGATGTCAAATGGTTAGCAATAGAACTTTCCAAAAAATACTACAAAATTATAAAATAATTAGTGATTCTTTTTTTTTATGATAAATCAGCAACTTATTTGATGCCTAGATGTTAAAGGGATTTTTTTTCCATGTCATGAAGTATTTCTAATGTTGTTTTACAAAATATCGTTTTTTTTTTATATAGGAAAGGGAAAAAAAACCTGAAATATAGAAAACAAAATCAATAAACTAAAATTCAACCAAAAAATAGCAACAACAAAAGCCAGGAAATGTCTTTTTCCTAAAACAGCAATATTAAATGCTAGATGACCAAACAGTATTTAAGAAATGTGGAGCCTAATTATATTTTTATTGGAATGCCCTAAGTGCTATTGATACATAATTAATTACTTGAAAATTAATTAACACAAGATTATTACAAAATTATGTAGACGAAACAAATTATGTACATCTTCGTAATATTTTTTAATGTTTATGATTCAGTTTCTTTTGGATTTTTGTTCTTTTTATTAGTAAGAAAGCAGTAGCTGTGACTTTTGTATGCTTTCTCAGTCTTGTAAGATTGATGGGGTTGTGTTCAGTTTGAATATCTGTGTATGATGCTGAAGAAAAATTGTGTCTGGAAGTTCAGAGGACTATAAGTCTATGATGGAAAACTTGGTAAAATGTTTATGATCTCAAGGGAGGTGACGACAATAAGATTGGTAAGAGGAAGAGTTAGATAGTTGCATTAAAGAACTTGTGCTTAGAGGAGAATGGCAGCACTAACTTGAGGGAAATAGTGATTGTAATAGTATCCTTATAAGAGCCAAAGAAAAGAAACAGTCTGTTTGTGAATCAGTTATATCATGCTAGTAATCTAATAATTGCCAATCAGCTGAATAGCATGTTTAGGATGCAGCTGGCAAAGTAAGCAGTAAGTTGTGGTTATCATTCCAGTTGTTTGTAGTCTGAATTCAAATCCCTCTGAAGTCAACTTGGCTTTATATCTTTTCATGGTCAATAAAGACAGTACCAGTCAATAAGGTTGATTCTTTTTCCTCTCTTTTCATCTTTGCTTCAAGATGCTTAAGACATGCTACAAGATGCTTAAGACATGCTACAAGATGCTTAAGACATGGTAGTACCCCCATGACTCTACAGGATTTTGAGGGATTAATTAGGATGTGATTTGAGGGAGAGTTAATTGCTATTAATAACAAGTAGAGCAAACACATTGATGTTCCTTTTAGGAATATTTTAGGAATATATTTGTTGATGAAGGTGCATAGTCTAGTGGTTAGGGTGTTGCACTTACAGTCACATCGGTTGGATGGTTTGATTAGCTGGCAAACTGGGGAGCTGTACCAGACTCCAGTCTGGTTTGGCATGGTTTCTATGGCTGGATTCCCTTCCAAACACCAACCGCTTTACAGAGTGTGCTGGGCTCTTCTATGTGGTATCACAGGCACTTTTACGTGGCACTGCATGGGTGTTTTTATGTGACACCAAGTGGGTGCTTTTACATGGCATTACATGGGCACTTTTACATAGCACTGCACGGGCACTTTACGTGGAACCAGCATGAGTGCTATACACCACCAGAGGGGCCCATCTTAACACTTTTTCTGCAGAGTACGGGTCTTCCTGAGTAAAGTGAGGCATCAAGCATCTCTGTCATTTGTCATCTCACCTGAAAGGTTCAGTGTCCTGAAGTTCTTTTTCAGTACTTTATCTCATGTCTCCCAGGGTCTTCCACTTCCATATGTTCCATTTATTTTGAGAAATTAGCATTTTTTTATGGAGCAAGATTGTGGTTTCAGTTCCCTGACCAGGGGTGCAAAACACTTAATTTCTCATTGCTCCAGCTGTAAATGGGTAGCCCTGTGACAGCCTGGCATTCCATTCTGAGAGAATATTAACCTACCCACCTTCTAGTTGGGTAGCATCACTTAAAAACTACAAGTAATGAAGTGCATGTAATTATTAATAAGAAGAGTTAAAATTATTGTGTGCAAGATTTCACAGCTCTAGCATTACTCTATAGTCAGCCTAAGAGTTTTCAACCTACCCTCGTACAATCAACTTGTGTGTCTCTATATTAATATTACCCAAACAATAGATAATTTTTCTTTACAATTAAATCTACTGAATTCATTGCCTGGCATTCACTTGTCTTACACATATCTCATATACTCTATTATTCAATCAAATAAACAAACTGTAAATTGTTGTTTACCTCCATCTCAACTAGGATTTTAACAGACAATATTAACAAAGGCATTCCACAATATAAAAATAGCATAATATTTAATACAAGCAATTAGATATTTATATAATACATGTATAATGATGAAGAGAGTTTCTCCAAAGTTTCAGTGATGAGAATTCAACAGTCATCAAATTAATTGCATAGCCTATTCATTAAATTAATACATTGGATCTCTAAATTATGGGTACAGCCTAACAGGTATTCATCCAGTTTCTACCCAAATTTACTCATGATCTGAGACTCAGGTAAAAGGTACTTACAGTGAGATGCAGATAGGACCTCATTATTGTAAAGCAAACTTCTTTATCACTCCAATATGCCTGCTTCCAGAATATATGTATGTGTGTAGGGCAGTAAGCTGGCAGAAATGTTAGCATGCTGGGCGAAATGCTTAGCAGTAGTTAGTCTTTACGTTCTGAGTTCAAATTCCACTGTGGTTGACTTTGCTTTTCATCCTTTTGGAGTTGATAAATTAAGTACCAGTCATGTACTGAGGTCAATCTAATCGATTGGACCTCTCCCCAAAAATTTCAGGCCTTGTGCCTAGAGAAGAAAAGAAAAAGAATATATGTAGGCATGGTTGTGTGGAGGTACAGGCAGGGCTGTGTGTAGACATAAGCATGACTGTATGGAGGTGCAGATGTGGTTATGTAGTAAGACGCTTGCTTCCCAACCACATGGCTCTGGATTCAGTCCCACTGCATGGCCCCTTGGGCAAGTGTCTTCTACTACAGGCTTGGGTTGACAGCAGTTTTGTGAGTGGATATAGTAGATAGAAACTGAAAGAAGCCCGTCGTATATATATATATATATATATATATATATATATATATATATATATATATATATATATGTATATCTATCTGTGTGTGTGTGAGAGAGGGAGAGATTGTATGTGTATCTTTGTGTCTGTGGTAGTCCCACCACCACCACCACTTGACAACTGGTGTTGGTGTGTTAACGTCCCTGTAACTTAGCGGTTTGGCAAAAGAAACTAATAGAATAAGTACCAGATCTAAAAAAAAAAACGACAAAATTAAGTACTGGGGTTGATTCATTCGACTAAAATTTGTCAAGGTGGTGTCTCAGCATGGCTGCAATCCAATGACTAAAACAAGTAAAAGATAGAAGCTCTATGTATGTATATACAGAGAGAGAGAGAGAGAGAGAGAGAGAGAGAGAGAGAGAGAGAGAGAGCCTGTGTGTGTTTCCTTGTCTTGACATCACATGATAATTG
The DNA here is from genome assembly GCF_046866305.1 of Octopus bimaculoides. NCBI lineage: Eukaryota > Metazoa > Mollusca > Cephalopoda > Octopoda > Octopodidae > Octopus > Octopus bimaculoides. Next base: position 48,817,988 of record NC_142929.1, on the reverse strand, counting down.
TGAATCAATGTCACTGTCGCAGAAGCAGTGTCGTTCATTTCCAATATTCTGTGAGAACATGTCTGGCCATGTGGGGAAATATTGCCTTGCTTGAAAACAGGTGAGAGTTGATGACAGGAAGAGCATCTGGCTGCCAAAAAATCTACCACAAGTAAACTTTGTCCAGCCCATATAAGCATGGAAAAAATGAGCATTAAGTAATGACGATGATGATGATGATGAAAACAACTGCGCTAAATAATGAACAGCTATCAAACCAATCGAAACCACATAGATGATGTAAATAGTGAAGAAAAGAAGAAAAAAAAAATACTCATCTCTGCTCATGAGGGTAATAGTTGAAAAAAATTATAAACTTATTAGCATTTTCAAGTTCATTTAACATTTATTTATTTATTTAACATTTTTATATTCATTTTTAGTGCCAAAATTGGTTAGATAGTTGTACAAATTCAGATACTGGATTGCTTGGTGAAAATGTTTATTCAAGTTTATACGAGAATTCTTCGAACCATGAAATTAACATTGTGCATATTTGTTTTTAAATCTTGTTTTACTGAAGCATGCAGTGGAACATGTCTTTCTAAAGAACATGTTTCGCCAAAGGAAGAGAATGTGGGGTAGATTTTTTATTTTTATTTTATATTATACATTTATTGATTGATGTTTTTTTTTTTAGATTTTATTTATCTCCCTCAGAGTGTGAACTTTGTAGTTAAAGATATTGACCTGGTGTGAAACTTTCATCTTCTAAAATTTCACCAGCATATCAAATAAATAATAAATAAATAAAAGAAAGACAAAGAAAAGAAGAAGAAAAAAATTAAAAAATTCTTGGCTTTACAGTTTTTGCTTCATGTTGCATCTGACACTAACGAAAAGTACCATGTGAATGTGCATATGCGTGTGTGAAAGTAATGCTTACATCTCTGTTTATGTGTGCATATCTTTTGGGAAGAATATATATCAGCCCAGGCGTGGCTGTGTGGTAAGAAGTTTGCTTCCCAACCACATGGTTCTGGGTACAGTCCCACTGCATAGAAACTTGGGCAAGTGTCTTCTACTATAGCCTCAAGCCGATCAGGGCCTTGTGAGTGGATTTAGTAGGAGGAAACTGAAAGAAGCCTATCATATATATATGTATGTATATATTTGTGTGTGTTTTGTGTCTGTGTTTGTCACCCCCATGGTCACCATTTGATAACTGGTGTTGGTGTGTTTACATCCCCATAACTTTGTGGTTCAGCAAAAGTGACTGATAGAATAAGTAGTAGGCTTTGAGAAATATATATATATATGAAGTAAGTCCTAGGATCGATTTGTTCAGTTAAAATCCTTCAAGGCAGTGCTCCAGCATGGCTACAGTCAAATGACTGAAACAAGTAAAGCAAAAGATGTGTGTGTGTGTGCATGCACACACACACACACATGTGTGCCCAAGTGCTTTATATTAAAATGCAAAGATGATGATGACTGTTTGACCTCGTTGAAAATGTATCTATATGAAACATGATTATACTATTTGGAGTTAGGCCATCATTATCGACATGGATTGTCATATATGTATAATGTCTGCTCATATACTGACACAAGTTATTAAACTCTACTAAGAGCCAAGCCTAAAATCATCGAATGCTGAAGATTTAGATTTGATAGTTCCAAACGGCATCAATCAAATATGTAAATTAAAATTACAGCTGTAGACTAAACTCCAATCTGTTTACTTTGCAGAAAAAGCTTAACTCTTTACAAACTAGTTAATATGCCAATTGCTCTAATTCACTGAAAAGCAAGCAATTTACAAATATTAAAATAGACTTCTCTTCTGCTCTCTCTCTCTCTCTTTTCCAACTGGAGTAGTCATGTATCTCTTCTGCATTACTACACTTGTTTGTCATTTTGAAATGTTATATCTATCCAAAAGTGTAAAAAATAAGAACGTGACAGAACAGGCACATCTTAATTTCTAAACATAAAGTGAGGGGTTTATTATATTAGGTGGGAGGCAGTGACTCATACATACATTTCTCCCTCATATATATACACACATATATATATATATATATATATATATATGTTAATGTATGCACTTTACCCCACATTTATTAAACGCACTGCTAATAGTTTTACATACAAGAACATTCATCAGGCGCTGGTTATTCTATGAAACCAAGAAGTTTAAGTAGCTCACCTGTAGTGGAATCTTCCATTAAATATGGTTTGCTTCAGCATTGCCTCTCCCCTGGTTCTTTATATTTAAACTTCTTGGTTTCATCGAATAATCAGTGCCTGATGAACACATTTGTCATGTACATAAAACTATTAGTAGTGTGTGTAATACATATGGAGTGAAACGCATACATTAATATCAGGCACTCATTAGAGGGAGTACTCTTCTTGATGACCTTTTTATGCAGATCATTCTAATATATATATATATATATATATATATATATATATATATATATATATATATATATATATATATATATATAAATAAGCAACAAGGATATCCAGAGGTAATGCAGTACGATCGTCTCAAGCAACTCCATTTAATTGAATAATGCAATCATTACATTAAATTAAATGCAGAGCAATCCTCAGCAGCATAAAGTCATAAAATTTAATTAAATTAAAACAGATGGACACATTAGTATAATTTTACCTAAAATCTCCCAAAAGGCAAGGAGATAGATAAAGAACATGCTGTCTTCACTTCAGCTTAGAAGTTACTAAAGTAGAAAGAATTGTAACAGATTTTACTTGTCACTGTTTTATGGGGTCAGTTTTAATTTATAGAGTAGTTTATCAAATCTTTGTATATCTAAGGCCAAAAGAACAAAGAGCAGTGCCTATTAGGAAGTGGGCTGAGGGAGTCGGCAGAAATCATAGTGGATATAATCATAAAAAAACTATCAAGATTTATTAGAAGCAATATCATGAGATTTTGTAAATCAAGATGTTAGCTGACAATTAAAGGGGCAGGCCACTAGTGGACCATTGATAATGAAATGGGGAAATTTTATCATGGGGTACTATAGTTAAATATTTTAAACAATATTGCCATATTGTATAAAGTTAAAATTTAGGGTTATTCAGAAGATTATTAAGAAGAATATTATAACAAAAGGAGTAAGATATGATGCAAGGGAAATTCACTTGTTATTACTAGCAAGTCAAGAGATGAAGAAAAGATTTCTTTAACCCCTTTAGCATTCATATTACTCTGTCAACTGTAATGCTTATTTATTCACATTGTTTTGAATTAATTATATGCTATCTTGTAGCTTCAACATTTTGATGATGCATAGATTCAGGCCTATTACATCTACCTGCAAGGTAGATATGACAAAATGAGTAAAATGTTTGGGCCTGACATGGCCTGTTTGAATACTAAATGGTTAATGGCTCTGGTTTCTCCTCACCTGCAGCAGAAAAATCTTTCATGCAAAACAGATGAAGATGAGGCACAGTTAATCCATATGTTTTTATATTTGTATATTTTATCAGCTCTAGAGGGATGTAAAGTAAAATTGATCTAAAATTGATTGAGATAGGAATTGAACTCTGGCTATAAAAATAAGTTACAAGGTGGGAGCACTAAGTGGAGATGTGTATAAATGCAATGTCATTATCAGTTCAAATATACTTGTGGCAAGTTCAAGTCCACAGTGAGAAATTTTCTCCATGGCAAAACACAGTGAATGGCTTGCTTACGAGTTTCAACTTGCCACTGGCATATTCAAACTGGTAATGATATTACATGGAAATAAGATTAAATGATATAAACTATTAAGTCTGGTGCTAGTCTAATGCTGTACCATTTCTGTTCACTCCACTTTACATATAAGTTTGTAATACTGAACAAACAATTGATTAGAACTAAACAGAAGGTTATAGTATTTTCTATTGTATCAAAAAGCCCTTGTCAATATTCAAACACAATAAATATGAAATTATCTCTGGTGGCTGGCATTCAATCAAATACATATCACCTCAGACCAAACATTGTTGCTGCATATTTTATTAAGTGAAAGATGGAACAATCATTTGAAAAGAATGCTCAATAAATGTTATTTAAAGTTGAAATAGATAAGGTCAACAATCATCATTATCACCATCTATATTATTGATTTCTGTCCTGCATGGGTTATGACATAATCTGAAGGGTGATCCTAGGACACTGAACCTTATGGAAGAGATGACAAAGGAGTGGGATATCTGGTGACTTGCTGCACTCAAAAAGACTTGTCCGCCACAGCAGAAGTGTTAATGCTATTCCCCCTGCTGAAGAGGATTAACCTGCAAGAACCCATGTAAAAAGCACCTATGCTGGCGCCATGTAAAATGCATTCAAGATGGTGCCATGTAATAGCTCCTGTGTTGGTGCCACATAAAAGGCACCCAGAACACTCTTTAAAGTGGGTGGCATTGGAAAGGGTATCTTAGCCATAGAAACCTAGCAAAATCAGACTGGAACCTGGTGCCACTCTCTAGTTTGCCAGCTCTGGTCAAACAGTCCAACCCATGCCTGCATGGAAAACGGACATGAAAGGATGGTGATGATGATGATGATAATCATCATCATTACCATCATCTTCATCATCATCATCATAACATGTTTTCTCAACTCTTTGTCATCTCATTTGTAAGGCACACACTATCCACCCATGCCAGTATTGGGGACACACATTAATTGATGGTGACAATGCTGGTAATGATGATGTTGATGGGTCACAGTATTTCTTGATTTAAATATCTTTATATATCATATATCTTTATAGAATCTTCTTCTACTATGGTTACCTTTTCTTTGCAGCAATTTTACACCCTCCACATCCCTTATCATCAATTCATGATATATCTGTCTCTCTTGCAGACATTAACTGATGCCTTCAGTTTTTAACCCCTCTCATGGCTTATTCTGCTCAGTCTCATTCCATTCCCACCAGCCTACATGGATAATCTGCATCCATTATATCTGTCTTACAACAGTTTAACATCATAACCTTTATCCATACTTCGTACTTTCATGTAGTTTGCCTTTTGTACAAAAAGAGAAACCTTTTGTTGTCAACATTGGTGCTATCACCTCACTCTCTATGAACACATTTTTTCTCTCTAACTCAAAACTATCAACACATTATATGATACAATCTTTGGGCAGTAGAACATTGTTTCAAATTTGGAATTTATTTCTGAAGGTCTTTGACAGATTCAAACAAGAAAATCAGATTGCCAGCATATAAAACTTTCTAAATTGATATAAAATTTCATACAACATATACTATACAAAATATATTATATTATGTACATTCAAAAATATAACTAATTATACAAGAATTTTACCACTTGCATATATGCACATTTTCAAATGTGGCCTTCCTATACAATATCAGAATTTTTCTTATTTAAACTATTATTTGAATTATTAATTTTGGCAAAACTAAATATTTTACACATGTTGTTTCTCTAGAGCAATTACAAAGAAGATAATCATTTCTTCATAATATGAGGTGGGATTAGAAATTTGAATTTACATTTTGGAAATGTCTTTGGCTACATTTTTTAAAATGCTTTCATTACTTAAAAATATCTTTTTTTTACAGATAAAGAGTGTCAAATTGAAGCAATTGAATGCAGATGCCCCCAACATGGAGACAGTTGTTACTATAGCAATTGTACTGACCACCATAGGAGGACTGTTATGTCTTGTTCTTCTTGTATTGCAAGTATGTAATTCTTTTTCTCACTTTGTTCTTATTAATATTGAAACATTAATTGTATCATGTTTGTATAAAAGTAGTTGCAACAAATTGATACAGATAGGGCATATATATATATATATATATATATATATATATATATATATATATACACATATGCTTTGGGTATGGTAGATTAGTTCGGCAAAAATTTAGATTCAGATGAATATGGTACTTAAGTTGAGGCACCAGAAACTAATACAGTATTATCCATGCAATTTCAAAGTAAGGTGATTAAAATCAAAACAAGCAACAAGGATATCCAGAGGTAATGCAATACAATTGTTTCATGCAACTCCGGCCGCAAGCTAAAACCATATGGGCAAAATTAACAGACATATATAAAGGAATTAAATATAAGAAGGACACTTTTTTTAAAAGACACCAGCTTTCCTAAATTAAGAGTCAAAACACTCACCCACAAAAGTTAACACTATATTTTCACAGGCATATTTGGAAAAAATTTAAGTGAAATAAGGATTGCGTCTTACTTTTGCAAGATTAACTTGAAATTATTATTATGAATTTAGTGCCAAAAAACACATTTGATTCTCCTCACTCAAGTCTACTAGTAGATGCAATCCTTATTACACTTAATTTTTTTCCAAACATGTCTGTGAAAATATAGTGTTAACTTTTGTGGCTTTGGAGTGTTTTTGACCCTTATTTTTAGCAAGGCTGGTGTCTTTTTAAAAAAGCGCCCTTGTTATATATAATTCTTTTATATATATCTATCAATTTTGTGTATATATATATTGGGTTGGTGCATAATTATTGCAGCTTTTTTTCAACAAATTTTATTCAACAAAAACAATAACAATATTTATCAAAAACATCTTTAAATGACGGGCTGACCATCTGGCAAGCAAATGGGAGACAGTAATTGAAGTAGATGGTGAATATGCTCCTGAATAATCATTTAAAGATGTTTTTGTTACATGTTGTTATTGGTTTTGTTGAATAAAATTTGTTGAAAAAAGCCGCAATAATTATGCACCAACTTTATATATATATATATATATATATATATATATATATATATATATATATATATATATATATATATATATATATAGGACCATGTGTGTGTGTGTGAATATCTACATAATTATAAACATATACACATATGTATATGTGCATGTATGTATGTATGTATGCATATCTATCAATATGTGTGTGTGTGTTATTTATATGTATATAAATGTGTGTGTGTGTGTGTGTGTGAAGGACCAAGCATGGCTATGTGTTGTTACAAAATTTGCTTTGCAATCACATGGCAATAGACATGGCCCCAGGTATCTACCATTTGGTCTCAAACTAACTGATGTCTTATGAGTAGGACTGGTAGATGGAAACTGAGAAGCTTGCCGTATGTATGTGTATACATATATATGTATGTATGTAATACATTCATGTACAAACACACACATACACACATGCACACATATGTTCAGAAGAAACATTCATGTATCCATACTCATTCACAGAAAATTTCTATCATTTCAGATAATTGTGCATCGCAGGCGTTGTCAGAAGCTGCACATGTACATGCCTTCACGTAAAATGTCAATGGGCAGCTTAGATTCAATTGCACTTGGAACAATGGCCCAGTCACGTCCAAGCAGCGGCCTCTATAATGCAGGGATGGAGCCCGCTGACCACGTATGTTGTTTGATCATTATTTCAAGATTTTATCTTCTTCCCTTGTTTATCACATTCACCATGTGTTTTTTTATTATTATTTTTCATTTTGATTATTTTGTTTGGGTTTTTGTTATTCATTCATTCTCCTTCTATATTATGTGTGTGTGTGTGTATATTTATTGATATCATCTCTGTTTTCAATCCCTAACAATATTATTCTTATCATCTTACTCATTTTGTATTCTATCGTCTTCTCTTAGCTTTATTGATTTTGGCATTGATTAGAATAAATACATAATTCATGTATGCTAGAAGCATTTTTGTTTGTTTCCTTGTTATTGTTGTTTTGATTTTATATATACATATATGTGTGTGTGTACATATAGCTATTTAGCTGTTGTTCTTTACCTTCATGGAATAGTCTTATTTTTGTTGGCTTTTGGGGGCACCTTTTTTTTGTTTGGTATATTTGAGGTTATAATGGAAAGATGAAAGTCAAAACTCATGTCTACAAGGGTTCTTACTGGATGTGAGGGGGTTATTTGGAAGTAAGAAAGAGTACAATTTAGTTCAAATTGCAGATTAATAATACTGAGTTCAAATGAGTGAGCCAGGATTAAGGAAAGGCGCAGCGTTTAAGGAAGAAAACTAGTAAAAAAATAAAGGGCTGAATACTGCCACTTAGAAATGCGATACTGCTTGGCCTGTATGTAAATGTGTGTCGATATGCGTGTGTGTGTATATGCATTACAACAATGAGACATATAATCAGTTTCTTTAAGAGGGAGCAATGTGAAGGAAGTAAATTTAGAATATTGCTGTGTGTAATACTAGAAGGAGTAAAGTAAAGATGAGCAATGGAAGAAAGAAAGTAAAGATGAGCAATGGAAGAAAGAAAGGAAAGAATGTGATAGTAAGCTAAATTGTTATGTGAAAAACAAGCTTCTTTCTAACCAAGGATATAAAATCTGAACCGCATGTCATATTATTATTATTATTATTACTATTATTATTGTTATCATTGAGTGAGAGAACAGTGCACAACATCAATGCTTAACAGCATTTCACCCGTCTTCACTTTCTGGGTTCAAATTCCGCTGAGGTTGACTTTGCCTTTCATCCTTTCAAGGTCGATAAATTAAGTACCAGTGAAACACTGTGGTCGATGTAATCAACTAGTCCCCTCCCACAAATTTCAGGCCTTGTGCCTATAATAGAAAGGATTATGATTATTATTAAAAGACAGTGAGCTGGTAGAATCATTAGCATGTTGGGCAAAATGCTTCACAACATTTCATCTGTCTTCGCATTCCGAGTTCAAATTCCACCAAGGTCAACTTTACCTTTCATTCTTTCAGGGTTGATAAAATAAGTACCAGTTGAGCACTGAGGTTGATATAATCAACTTCCCCTACCCTCAAAACTGCTGGTCCAGTGCCAAAATTTGAAACCATTATTATTATTATTATTATTATTATTATAAATATTATAATAATAAAAATAATCTTTTTACCTCACCATCACATTGATGGCGTGCTAATGATTGAGTCACCTCACCACCTTAATAATATATATATATATATATATATATATATATATATATATATATATATATATATATATATATATATATATATATATATATATATGTATGTATGTATATATATATATATATATATATATATATCTATAACCCTTAATAAGAGTTAGTTCTCATCAGTTATGCAGTCCACTCAAAACTGTTCTGCCTATTTTTAGCTGCTGCTGTTTAGTCTCAGGCCAATAATGACTCAACAGATATAGACTCAAAAGTGTTCCAGCCTGACCTATCAACAATTTTGTTTATCAGAGATTAAATTGTTTAATGTGTTGCTACCACATTCCCTCTCTCTCTCTCTCTCTTTCTCTCTCTCTATCTCTCTCTCTCTAATAGGGTTTAATTTGAATGAGGTTTGGCTGCTGTTTTTAACAGGTTGACCAATTGTGTAGTGGTTCTTTCATTAACTCACTTTTGTACCAGTGCTACATAAAATGTACTTGTGCCAGTGCTACATGAAATGAACCTGTGCCAGTTCCACATGATAACACTTGTGTCGGTGTCACATAAAATCAGCCATGCCAATATCACATTGAAATCATACCCAGCATACTCTGTAAAGTGGTTGGCATTAGGAAGAGCATACCAAACTTTGAAGTAAAGTTAATAATTTGTCTCACATTTCTAACTTCTTATCCAGTTCATAAATTTTTTTTTTTTTTTTAATATTTTAATATGTTATAATCCTTTCTACTAAAGGCACAAGGCCTGAAATTTTGGGGGAAGAGACTAGTCGAATACTTCAACCCCAGTGTTTTACTGGTACTTAATTTATCAATCCCAAAAAGATGAAAGGCAAAGTCAACCTTGGCAGAATTTGAACTCAGAATGTAAAGATGGACAAAATACCCCTAAGTATTGTGCCCAGCTTGCTAACGATTCTGCCAGCTCACCGCCTTAATATGTTATAATAAATAATAATCTTTGTAAAGATCAACTATATAATAGTTTACGCAATTACAATATAATCTTACACCTATTTTACAACAGAGCATAAATTTATTCCATAATGTTTCAGGTTTATTTTGGAGATAAACTAATCTTTCTTCATTTTTAATTAATTGAATTTATAGCTTTTAATTATCCATCTGTAAGCACAATTTATATCATTTTGAATGTCAGACCCAGAGACGTGACAAAAAGCACATTTGAAACAGCAGTTTACAAACTAGGAATCAGCTGATCTATTCCAAAAGAAAATAATCAAATGTGATTTAAAATTACAGTTTGGTATCATTTGCTTCTCCTTATCTTTGACAAAATGCATGTAAAGATGATAATAGATAACACAGGCAATGTAATATTAGATAACATTCAATAATAATATTTTCAAAATATATAAACTACAAAGATGTCAGTGTGGCTGTGTGGTAAGAAGATTTTTTCGAATCACATGGTTCTGGGTTCAGTCCCACTGTGTGACATCTTCGGCATGTGTCTTCTGCTTTACATTTGGGTCAATCAAAGGCTTATGAGTGAATTCAGTAGACAAAGATTGAAAGAAGTCCATTGCATAAGCTTTATAGCTTATAAAAATATCATTGTTATTATTTACAGAATTGTAAAAACATGGTACTGCTTATCAAATCATTGCAGAAAATAAAAATATATAGATATCTTTACATCATGTATTAATGGCTTGTTGATAGCTAGTTCGTTAACAGGTTTAACAAATTTATGCAGTACCAGCACAGTGCTGTGTAAAAGCACCTGTGCAGGTGACACATAAAAAACACCCAGTATATTCTGTTAAGTGGTTGTCATTAGGAAGGTCATCCAGGCATAGAAATCATGCCAAAACAGACAATTGGGATCTGGACAGCTCCCAGCTGGTCAGCTCCATGTCAAACTATCCAACTCATGCCAGCATTATAATGTGTGTGTGTATGATGATACACACACACACACACACACAAGCAAGTGGACAAAGAAATGAAAGTAGCACTCATCACTTTAGGCAGGTGTTAAATCTATTATTTAATGACAGTTCAATTCAGTTCCATGCCACCTAGTGTAAAGAGCTAGGTTCATTTTACAACACCAAAAAGCTTTAAGTTGTATGGCACTGTCCCCTGACTGGCTCCTGTTCTAGTGGCACATAAAAGGCACCATTCGAATGTGGCTGATGCCAGTGCCCCTTGACTGGCTCCCGTGCCAGTGGAATGTAAAAAGCTCTATCTGAACATGATCGATGCCAAGCCCGCCTGACTGTTTCCTGTACCGGTGGCACATAAAAGGCACCCACAACATTCTCGGAGTGGTTGGCGTTAAGAAGGACATCCAGCTGTAGAAACCTTGCCAGATCAGATTGGTGCCTGGTGCAGCCACTGGCTTTCCAGACCTCAGTCAAACTATCCAACCCATGCCAGCATGAAAAACGGACGTTAAATGATGATGATAATGATATATGTATTGTCTATTCTTTTATTCTTTTACTTGTTTCAGTCATTAGATTGTGGCCATGCTGGGGCACTGCCTTGAAATTATTTTTCGTCGTGTAAATCAACCCCAGTACTTTTTTTTTTTTAACCCTGGTATTTATTCTACTTATTCTATTGGTCTCTTTTGCCAAACCGCTAAGCTATGGTGATGCAAGCATGCCAACATCGGTTGTCAAGTGGTGGTTAGGGGACAAACACAGACAAACACATAGCAATACACACACACACACACACACACACACACACACACACACACACACACACACATGCATATACAATGGGCTTCTTTCAGTTTCCCTCTACCAAATCCATTCACAAGGCTTTGGTTGGTCTGAGGCTATAGTAGAAGACACTAGCCCAAAGTGCCACACAGTGGGACTGAACCCAAATCCATGTGGTCGGGAAGCAAGCTTCTCACCACACAGCCGTGCCTGAGCCTATATATATATGAAAAAAAAAAATTTATATTCAGGGCAAGTGAGTAATTTATACAGGCCAAGCCACATGCTGAAAAAAGATGCCAAATGTCTCTAAACTACCTTAAAATATCACAATAAACATGTATGTGCTGAACTCGGACAAATAAGCGAAAAAGATTCATATATATATTGCATACATACATTAAAACTTATAAACACACAATGAATTTTGCTTACTTTTTATCCTTCAATCCTAGACATGATTATGTTTCTGACAGATAATGGTTTGTAAAAATATAAGCACATGTTTTCCCATGATCAGCAGGACCACAGGAGAGGGATTTAAACCGAAGTAAACTTGTTTCTATAGTATCTTCATCATTTATGTAAAGCAAAACATGAGATGTTATTACAAACAAATTTGAAATGTCTTAAGTTTCAAGTAAAAGCACTCTTGGGAGCATATTCTTTATACAAAGGGCTCTATGCGGTGCAAGAATGATAATGTGTAATTTAAATAGAACGAAGTAAAAATCAATCATCACACACACACACACACACACACACACACATCTTTTATTTGTTTCAGTCATTTGACTGCGGCCAAGCTGGGTCACCACTTTGAAAAATTTTAGTTTGAATGAATTAACCCCAGTACTTATATTTTGATAAGGCTGTTACTTATTCTATCTGTCGCTTTTGTTGAACCACTAAGTTACAGAGACATATAAACACATCAATACCAGTAGTCAAGCGGTAGGGTGGAAGACACTTGCCCAAGATGCCATGCAATGAGACTGAACCCAGAACCATGTGGTTGGGAAGCAAGCTTCTTACCACACAGCCAAGCCTATTCTATTGCAATATTATATGCATCGATTCATTTTTTTTTAGCTCAGTCCTTCAAATTTTATATATTTTTATATATTATCACTGTAGCTTTACATAGGTTTATTGAGCCCCTTTTCAAGAGTTTGCATGGGAATACAGTTTTGATATTTTTTATTAGTACAGGTATAAAGATCCACAGGAAATGTTCTCTATGTGGCCTGTGTGTTTTCTGTACTCTGTTTATCATTTTTTCCACGTTTCTTTTGCAACATCCTGTACCCAGATATGCATCTATATATACATGTAGATGTAGGTATGTACATACATGTACATATATATGCATATACTCATATGTTGTTTGTATTACATACATACATACATACATACATAACTACATCATGTTCATTTGGTGGAGTGACGAGGACCATCTGGTCATCCTTAGGAATGACTAATGACTTGTGCATTGATTTTGTTGAAGTTGAAGATGACCTCACTCTCTGGCCTGTGATCATCTTCAATCCAGTGGCAAGATCAAGTCAAGATTGACTGGTGATGGAGTTGGATGCAGTGGATGACAAATATGTTTTATTTGCCTCATCATGCTCCTTGCAATCCACAATGCATTGCTGTAGTTGTTTTCCTCTCTGTTAAACTATGAATGTTTCTACTGCAGAGTCCACTGGATCCAGTATTCACATGCACTCATATGTTAATTAACCAATAGCTGGGACCTTGAAAGGTAATTACTACTCCAGGTCAGAATAGACTTGGGAATAAAAGTGGCTAAGATGTGGTTCCACATTCCTCAAAACACTGAACTCCCAAACTAGGGCCCCACTAATGGATGCAGTTTAAGGTCATATTCAGGTCACAGACAGACAGATAGACAGACACACGCACACACACACACACACACACATACATTGAATTAGTGCTTAAAATAGTGACAGAGTTTTAATTTTCATATTTCAGCTTTATTTTCTGTTGAAGCAGTTTATCATCCCACTTAGATTAATTAATTATGAATTTTAAAATTATCATATCAATGTGTTTGAATTGTTAACTGTTTAACAACTGTAGAGCTTAGAACAAAATTCTGAAAGTATCTCTGAAACAATTGCTATTTTTTTTCTCTCTCTCTCTCTCTCTCTCTCTCTCTCTCTCTCTCTCTCTCTCTCTCTTGTGTATATATATATATATATATATTTGTATTATTTTCTATTACAATAAAACTCTTTATAATTTTATTATTTTCATTTCAGGCTGAATTGTCCCATCCACTGAATTACCGTGGGCTGAAAAACATGTGTAATGATACAGACAGAATCTATGATGAGTTTCAAGTAAGAAAGCATAATTAAATTAATATTTGTAAAAATTTGAAAACAGCCATTGTAAAAGCAACTAAATATGATCTGGTGACCCAATACAAAACTATAATGGATAAATATTGGTAGTGTGCAGAGGTGACGCTTCCAAGATGGTCAACCTCTAGTCTTCCTCAGAAAAATCTTATCCTGACTTGTACATATATGCTGGTACATTGTCAAGCTGACTAATATTTTTGGGATCCACTCAAGCAAAATATCTTAAATGGACTGCAGGGGTTAAATAGGCCCTGGTTGAGAACCACAGTACTAAAGGCTTCAAGATGCCAGATGTCAGTGGTAAACTGGGTTATGGTTTAAGTCTCCCATCCAATTAGGTTGTGTGTGACGGGACTTGAACTTAGAATGCAATATGATAGAACAAATACCACAAAGCATTTCTTTCAAAATTCTTTCAGTTTCATCAGTCCAATCTCCTGGATTGTTCTTTTTTTTTTTTTTAATCTTTTACTTGTTTTAGTCATTGGACAGCAGCCATGCTGAGACACTACTCTGAAGGGCTTAGTCAAATAAATTGACCCCCAGTACTTATTTTTTTAGGCCTGGAACTTAGCCTTAAAGTGCTAAGTTACAAAGACACAAACAAACCAACACCAGTTATCCAGCAGTTATGAAATGGGGGGGGGGGGGCAAACACAAAGACATACACACATAGATATAAACATATATATAAATATAAAACAGGCTTCTTTCAGTTTCCGTCTACCAAATTCACTCACAAGACTTCGGTCAGCTCAAGACTATATAGTAAAAGACACACAATGGGGCTGAACCCAGAATGATGTGGTTGGGAAGCAAACTTCTTACCACATAGCTACACCTGCACCTATAATAATAATGTGTGACAACAGTAGTAAATATTCACTTTAGCTTAGTCAACTTGGGGCTATAGTAGAAGACACTTGCCTGCCATGCCACACAGCGGGGCTGAACCCAGAACCATGTGGTTGAGAAGCAGGCTTCTTACCACACACTTATACCTAGATTTGTGGAAACTCTAAAATGATAAAAGCAAAGTTGACATTGATCGAATTAATATAGATGATTTATCATGTAATCATGATAAATTCCATTTCATGTCTATCACTGACTGTAGAGATCAATGCCAAACAAATTTCTACAATCATAGAACTATCAGTGTATATAACAAATCATATAACATGCTTTTTTAAAAAAAAATCACACCTTAGAAATATAAAATTTGAATATATTTACATTAGAAATTTTATGTGTATAAGCCAATTAATAAAGTGAGACTCAAATATAGGGTAAGAAAAAGAAAGAAAGAAAAAAGAGAAATTTCTTTGCTAACATCAAGGTAGACTTTGAATATGGTAGATCAATAACAGCGGAGTGTGTTTAATAGCGCAATGTATTCAATTATATATGCTATGCATGCATATTTTTCAGTGAAATTGTTGTAAATAGTACAGGAAGTAAACATGGTGAATATTGTGAGACATCTAGTAAAAGTATCTCTCTCTCTCTCACTCATTCTGTATCTTCCTCTCTCTCTCTCTCTCTCTCTATATATATATATATATATATATATATATATATATCCCTATAAATATATATATATAAATATTCTTTCTCTCTCTCTCACTCTAATACACATATTAAATGCATAAGTTGTGTTTTTCTACGTGCATGCTCACATGAATGAATGCACATAACCCCTCGTTTTTCTTCATTTTGGAGACTCATTTAATAACGAGTAACATATAAAAGAATTACAAGTAAATATAAAAGAATGAATAAACTCAATTCTTTTATATTTAAAAAATATATAGCTTTCTAAAACAAAAAAAAACGTTGCTTTGTCATAGCATATGAGCTATTTGTAAATTTATATACTAGGCCATGGGTCCGTAGGGGAGTGTACCCTCTAAACCCATCAGGCAAAAAATAAGAATCTTTTCTGCTATAGGCTCAAGAACTGAAATTTTGGTGGACGCGGCTAGTAGATTACATCGACACCAACGTTTGACGGCAACTTATTTTACCATATGCAGTTCTCATGTGCACTAAAACTGCCCGGATGTCCGACAACACACGCACACATTCGAACCCCAAGCATTAGGGAAACTTAGTACGAAGAGATATTCAACTAATGTCTGTCATTTTGACTCCCAAGAAATTGACGTCGGAATTTGACCATGTCATGTTCCAAGGGAAATAACTCTTCATCTGAGAGTTAGAATTAAAACGATCAGATCAAGTCACTTTCTATGCAAGTACATCTCCAATAATATAAAGAAAATTGATCAATTCCATTTTGTTGACAATTTGGTAATAATTCTCTTTTACTTGTTTCATTCATTAGACTACGGCCATGCTAGAGCACCACCGTGAAGAATCTTAGTCGAACGAGTCGACCCTTGCACTTATTCTATTAATACCTAGCCGTTAAGGGGAGGTAAACAAACTGACATCGGTTGTCAAGCTGTAGTGGGGAACAAAGACACACACTCACATATACGACGTGTTTCCCTCAGTTCCCGTCCGCTCTCGAGAGTGTAGTTTATGATTGTTATGATAAAATTTTCAGAAAACACTTTTCGGAAAAGTTTGGGGATCTTTATGGTTTGACGGCCAACATTTTTTTATGTAGTGTTTTTGGTACCGAAACACTTTCAAACTTCGAATACTTGTATATTTTGTGTTATAAAACAGATAAAATATTTTGTATTCGAAGTTATTTCATGTAAAAAATTGTCGTATTTCGGTAATTTCAACCAATCACTGACGTCTATTTAGGTGAAAACAATTACGCCGTGGAATGTAAACAACGGTGTTACGGGATTTTTTCCCTTGAATAAAATTAATGCCGTTGTTTGTCAACAAAAACTATCCGTTGTCAACAACAACTATCAGCGGTATATATTTCGTTTGTCACTGTTATTTATGACACCGTTCGTGCGTTTAAACAAGTGTTGGCCGTCAAACCATAAAGATCCAACTTTGGGGTTATTCTCACTCCAACCATTATCTTGAACTTGTTTCTTTATAAATCTCTTTAAAATATTTTCTTCTGTGCTCTTTTTTTTTTTTTTTTTTATGAAACCTTGCAGAAACATTTTCATCGGGTGATTTAGAATTCTGCTAGAAAAAAATCTTTTGTTAAATTTTATCAATACAAAACACACCCTCGAAAACGTATCTCTGCAAAATTTCATTAGGAAATATCTATGAAAGTTATGAGGATGTACAGTCTGCGAGCGGTAAAAACACCAAACTGGTAATTATGCCAACTAACCCTTCCCTGTAGAACCAGAAAATACTTCGTCCCCTATCAACTACAAGTCTTTTATAAAGCTTGTCTGAGATCCACTGTGGAGTATTACTCTGTACACTCTGACTCATAGACGTGTTTTGTCCTCTCCCTGCCTTTTCTACCATCATCGCAAGGGGTTATACTTGAAACTGGTAGGTTTCGTGCCAACTCCACCCAAAGACTTTTGACTCTCGTCTCTTCTCCTCTTTTCCAATCGTGTTGTATCCACCACTCAGACTGCATACGTCCTTTCGTTTTAAGTATGGTAAGTGTCAAACTTGTACTGGTTGATTTACCGACACATGACGTCATACTTAAAATGAAAGGAAGTTGCCGCACACTAACCACTGCTTCAGCCTTTCCTTTCCGAAACCTCGGCTCTCTGGAATTTCCTCCCTGCACATATTTTCTTGTAGCTGTTAGTTTGCAACAGAACGTTAATGGCGTCAATCTCACTGGTCTCTGAGAATTTGTTAAAGCTATGGAGACGACCCTTTTACTCAAGACAAAACTACTAAAAAACAAAAACAAAAAAATCGCACGCTACCATTTTTAAGAAGGACACGCTGGACAATGTAATCCTAGCTACACTATTCCTGGAAAACAAAATAGGGAATGATGGCTGCTAGGCACTAGCGTAACTGGAGTGTATGCCTCCCGGGGCAGCCCTTCCGTTTGCCGCCCCCGGACCCCACAAAAACACATATTGCTTATGGCAGACCCCAAAAAGCCGCCTCTTTAAAAATATCACCCGAGGCGGACCCCCACCACACACAGCTACGCTAATGCTACTAGGAAACCTTAAATTTTAGGTCTGTTTAACTGAAATTTACAACAGGAGAATAAACAACAATTACACTTACAAACCAACAAGGAAGCCTATTTGTGGTCGTTGAAATTGCTTGAAATATCAGCCTAATCCCACCCTGACGTTCTACATAAGGACACTTCGCCTTTGATATTGTGGTCGAGAAACTGGCGCATAAAACGACTCATTATCAGGCGAACCGAAATACTATTTAAAAAATTCAAAATAAATTTTCATTGGCGTGTCATTCAGAATGTCCTGCGGGCCGCAGTTTGCCCATGACCTGTGTAGGCCTACGTATTTCAGAAAATAACGATTAATCATAGCTAGGATGCATTTGATTCTCATGTATTACGTTTCATTGTGTAAATGTAGTTCAATGTTGTGCGACTGGTTCAGGGGAGATAATCGCTTCTTAAATGTACTGAATTATTTCCCTTTATCACTTTCTGTTGCCTTTTGAAACTTTAGTAAATTGTTTGGAGCCATCAGCTGTTCGGTGCGTGGCGAATTTCCAGAAAAGAAAGAAACATTATAAAATGCTTGTGTAATATTGTATTATTTGTTTACAAAATAAATATACGATAAGAAATTATTGTCAAATTTATTATATTCATTATATATATTGATTTCGGTATAAATTAATATTACTAAGAAATATTACCGGTCCCTGGCACATCGGTGAAAAAAAAATGCCGGTACGCCACATCAGATAGTTTGGGAAGCACTGGTTTACAAGATGGAAAGAAAATCAAACCGAATTAATCATGACACAATATAATTAAAACTTTTCATAGAATAGCTTGAATAGTTTAATGTACAATTAAACCAGTCTGTTGCAGAAAATTTCAAGAAGTAGAATTTCACAAGCTCCATTCGACATTAATAGATATTTATATTACCTAAGTTTAGAAGTTCGCTTTACAATCACTCGTGTAGGCAAGTGTACCCCCTACGCAAGTGTGCCCCCAAACCTGCCGACTTTGTTTCCTCATAAATTTCAGAAAAATGGATATTATTTTCATGAGATTTTCTACATATACTTTCATGTTATTTACATTCCAATTATATCGGAATTATTTGTGAAACATTTTTATCCGTGTTTGTGAGGTGGTGGGAGAGTTTCGTTTAATTCAATCAGTTGATATTTAATATAGTATTATATAATTTGTATACGATACTATAATAATATTATAATAAATTCATTGCGCCCCCCCAGCAATCCACTGTCTTCCTCCCAACGCCTCCTTTTTCTCTAAAGTTTCCCCCGCCCTCTTAACCACCAGCGCCCACCTGGACTGTCTCAACGTCCATCGGAGGGCGGTAGCACCCACTTTGAGAACCTATGTTCTAGATCAATTTGATGGCTTGCATGAAAAGAGAAGAAAACACAATATCCCAGCCCAGTATAAAAGTATTTTAACAACTTTCAAAATATCAACTAAATTATGGATGAGAGATTACAATTTACTGAAGGTAGCCACACAAAGAAGGCGCAGGCATGGCTATGTGGTAAGACGCTTGCTTCCCAACCACATGGTTCTGGGTTCAGTCCCACTGCGTGGTACCTTGAGCAAGTCTCTTCTACTGTAGCTTCGGGTTGACCAAAGCCTTATAAGTGGATTTAGTTGACGGAAACTGAAAGAAGCCCATCATATATATATATATATATATATATATATATATATATGTGTGTGTGTGTGTTTTTGTCCCTCCACCATCGCTTGACAACTGATGTTGATGTCTTTACGTCCCCGTAACTTAGCAGTTATGACTGATTATGTCCATCCTCCAGTCTGAGTGTAGGAGGCCTCAGATACATTCACCAGTTCTCTTCATGCACTGCAGTCTCATGTTGCAACCATTCAATCTATCAGGGTCTTCATTCAACCAATCATTGATGATATTGTTTCATCATCATCTGTGTTCTGTCAAGCCCATTTTCCATCCACCCCATCCCTGGTGACGTGAGCACAGAAGGTCTCTGAGCCCTTATAATATGGCCAAAATACATGCAAGCATGCATTACATACATACAAACGTATAGGCATGCGCACATGCAGGCATGCATACCTAGCTCTCTCTTTCTTGCTTCCCTCCCTAACTACATACATACACACACACACACACGTCTGTGTTTGAGTGTGAGTGGTGTGTGTGAACATGCATCCGTGTGTCTTTGTGAGTATACTAAAGTATGGCATTACATCCTATTACAACAACACGTTAAACCTTAGTCATTCAGTAGATAGAAATCAATAAAACAATGTACCAGTCAGTTAATATTCTTCTAATACATCTGACGACTGAAACCAGTCTGGACGCCATAGCTTGCATGAGATATTTCTTGTCTAATTGTCCTTTTCCATAAATCATTTTTCATGTTGTCTCACTTTCTCTTTTAATAAACACACGCACACACACACACAAATATTTGTTGGCACTCCGTCGCTCACGACGTCGAGGGTTCCAGTTGATCCGATCAACGGAACAGCCTGCTCGTGAAATTAACATGCAAGTAGCTGAGCACTCCACAGACACTTGTACCCTTAACGTAGTTCTCGGGGATATTCAACGTGACACAGTGTGACAAGGCTGACCCTTTGAATTACAGGTACAACAGAAACAGGAAGAAAGTTGTGGTGAAAGAGTACAGCAGGGTTCGCCACCGTCCCCTGCCGGAGCTTCGTGGAGCTTTAGGTATTTCCACTCAATAAACACTCACAACGCCCAGTCTGGGAATCGAAACCACGATTCTATGACCGCGAGTCCGCTGCCCTAACCACTGGGCCATTGCGCCTCCACTCACACACATATACATACACACAAACGAACAATCCAGTACCCACAATACACTTACAGCTTCATACCCATTATTATTGGGGCAACAGGATTCATACCTACCTACCTATCTGGAGCAAAATATGACTGAACTTGGAATCATGATATCTGGGACTATAAAAATCTGTAAGATCTTCTTAAGACTGAGAAGATGACAGCGAAATCAAGATGCTTCCCTTCACTATCTTGCTACCAAGTTGGTGGCCAGTTTAAATTTACTCTAAAATTAAAATGAGAAAGAAAAGGCATACATACAGACAGACTGAAAGGCAGGCAGGCAGACAGATATACGTGCATGCACAGACACACGCATATGTGCAGGAGTGGGTGTGTGGTAAGTAACTTGCTTACCAACCACATAGTTCTGGGTTCAGTCCCACTGCATGGCACCTTGGACAAAATTTGGTAGACGGAAGCTGAAAGAAGCCCGTCGTATATGTGTGTTTGTGTGTCTGTGTTTGTTTCCCCTCACCACCACCATCGCTTGACAATCAATATTGGTGTGTTTACATCCCCCGTAACTTAGCAGCTCGGCCAAAGAGACCGGTAGAATAAGTACTAGGCTTACAAAGAATAAGTCCTGGGTTCAATTTGTTCGACTAAAAGCGGTGCTCCAGCATGGCTGCAGTCAAACGACTGAAACATAAGAATACATACAGACAGACTGAAAGGCAGGGAGGCAGACAGACAGACAGACACACACACACACACACACACACACAAACACAAACACACACACACACACATATCTGTACTGTACCTTGAGAGTATCTCCTGACACATTTCCACCACTTTCTATCTCTCTCTTTATCTCTCTATCTTTCTGTCTTCTTATCTGTCTTTCTAACCCTATCTCTCTCTCTTCTCTCGCCTTTCCTTTCCAAATGGGATAGCCATATATCTCCACTATAACAAAACACCAATTCTCTATCCTTCTATTATATTTCAACTTCCTCACTTAAAGTTGCAAGTTATGAGGTGACTATCACTTGTATTGGTGGCATGATAAAAAAATAAAAATAAAAAATAAAAACAAAGCACTGAATGAACTCTGTAAAAGTGGTAAGCATTAGAAAAGGAATCCAGCTGCAGAATCCATGCCAAAGTATTTACATTGGTGCATGGCACTGTCCTCTGACGCAACAGACACTGTTAAATCCTCCATCCCATGCAGGCCCAGAAGCCAGATGTTAAATGGCAGCGGTGGTGGTAGATAGAAAATCTAATACCTGTATTTGAATACATTTATTCAACATTGATGATTCACTCCACCATTACTCCAAGTTTATTAACCAATAAGAACATATGAACAGAGTAAAGAGACTGTGTAGAAGCAGTACTGTGAATTATCAGCTTTGAACCAATATATAAATATGTGTGTGTGTGTGTGTGTGTGTGTACATAATGTGACACACAAAAGATATCGGATAACAAAATAACTGAAATGAATAATAGGTTGTTTAGAATATGTCCTCTACAACATCTGTGCTCACATTACATAACAACACTGCTTCACAACTTTTTTTTACTTCAGCTGATCCGACATAAAGTAATCAAAGAAGAAAAAGGAAAATGTTCCATAAGATTTAACTGTTACTTGGATGTATTCCTTCACAAAATACCATTCAAAATAGCCAACATCCAAACACATCTTACATCTCAGTAAACAATTCCTTACTCAAGTGGGCTATGATGTTCTAAAACATGGCTTAAAGGACTGTCCTGTTTGGTGCTATTAAATTAGACATGCCATAGACCAATTACTGCCAAACCTATCTAAGTTGTCTGACTTATAAATAAGTTGAAATATTCTCATTTATCACCACTTGTTGCCTTTTTTTAATGTCCACAAAGGTGTGGTTGTGTGGTTAGAAGTTTGTCTCCTAATCCACGTGCTTCTGAGTTCAGTCTCACTGCATGGCATGTTGAGCAAGTGTATTCGTTTATATCTCCAGGCCAACAAAAGCCTTGTGAATGGATTTAGTAGACAGAAACTGAAAGCCGGCGAGCTGGCAGAAACGTTTGCATGCGAGGCGAAATGCTTAGTGGTATTTCATCTGCTGTTACGTTCTGAGTTCAAATTCCGCCGGGGTCGATTTTGCCTTTCATCCTTTCGGGGTTGATAAATTAAGCACCAGTTATGCACTGGGGTCGATGTAATCAATTTAATCCCTTTGTCTGTCCTTGTTTGTCCCCTCTATGTTTAGCCCCTTGTGGGCAATAAAGAAATACGAAACTGAAAGAAACTCATCATATGTGTATATGTATGCATCTATGTGTGTGTGTGTCTTTACATTTGTTCCTCACCATTGCCAGTGCTGGTATGTTTACATCCCTGTCACTTAGCAGTTCAGCTAAAAGAAACTGATAGAATACGTACCATGCAATAGAAAAATAAATAAAAAAAGGTGCTGGGGTCGATTTGTTAAACTAAACCCTTCAAAGCAGTGTCCTAGTATGGAAGCTGTCTAATGGGTAAAGGGTAAAGACTCCCTTTCGGTCATGAATGACCGTAGGATTGCACCTAAAAGAGTTCCCCTCTGAGGCACAAGTCCAGTCAAGGTTGTTTATGGAAGATCTCTGAAACTGGTATGCATGGGCGACTGATGATATCCAAGGGAAAGGTGAAGGCCGACACAACTTGGCACCAGTGACATCGTAATTCATTTCCTCAAACGAACTGGAACAATGTGAAGTAAAGTGTCTTGTTCAAGAACACAACACACAGTTTAATGACTGAAAGAAGTAAAGATTAACATAATATCTGTCTGCATTTTCATATGATTTCTTGTTTTACCAATATCTGATTAGCTTCTTTCATTCCATTCATTTTCATAATGGAAACTGGATATTTTATTCATTTGCTTTTATTGCAGTTGCTTCCAAATATCTGTCCAAAACACTCGGATCTGCCACTTGGTGTGGAAGAGAAAAACAGATACATCGATGTGCTTCCAAGTAAGTTTGTTGTTTTAAAATCTTTTACCAATTCCTAATCTCTAAATGTCTGAAACAAGTTATTTGCTAATAAGATTATCACTTTCCAGACTGTTAACCTCATCTAGAGTTCTTCTTCTTCTTCTTCTTCTTCTTATTATTATTATTATTATTAATGGGTTTAAAAAGGTTTCTGATATTTATATAGACATTTCAGTCAGTTTAATCTCCCATTGTCGTCCCCTATCTTCTCCCTGGACATGATACAAATTAGAAAGCATTATTTTCAAACTATGGATGAAAACAGTGGCCTTATGGACAAGACAAATTATTACTCTTAGCTTAAAAATAAAGCTTCTAATTCAAATCCAATACAGTACGATGTATACATTCAGGAATAAGACACCTGAGATAAACCAAATAAAAAATTGTATAGATGTCAATATTAGAAAATATTTCATATCTAAAAATGAGATTAATAGTCTGGAAAATTATCTTAGTTGTGAATCATATTTTTTTAATACTATTTATTTATTTATTTATTTATTTTATTTATTTATTGGTAATATAATCTTTTTGCAGACATCAAATCTAGCACTTCAACTCCATTTAAATGTTTACTTTGAAATGAATCACTTAGAATGAAATGGAAAACTATATTACCAACAATATAATCTCACAACAACAGATTTAATTTGTGGCTTATATAATTGAGAATCAATTCACATGCCTATCTGATAAATGCAGAATCAACAGCAGTAACAGCATACTGCCACCCTGTTTGCTAGTGCGTCAATGCTTAAATTAACCACCCACATTCCTATGAGAAGATACACCTCTAAAACTGCTACCTTCTTTTTGGTCAGCCCGAGGCTATAGTAGAAGACACTTGCCCATGGTGCCATGCAGTGGGACTGGACCCAGAACCATGTGGTTGGTAAGCAAGCTACTTACCACACAGCCACTCCTGTGCCTACTTGTCTAATTTTTATTGAACTTCTATTTCAGAAAATAACAATGACAGGCTCTTGCTTACTAATGAAATAAAAAGGCAAGCTGTAATTGTAGCTTTGAAGGCTAAGCATGGTGATTTTGAAATTTCTCATTTTCTGAAAGTTGCAAGCTCTTTTGTCCACAAAGTTGGTGTGAGTTAGAGAAAGAAAATGGAAGTGTATTCTTGGTATCAAAATGTAAATAAAAACATTCCAAATGCTCTAATTGTATCAGGACACCTGAATTTATTCAGAAACTTAAGCAAAACATTGAAGACAATCCAGGAAAATCAATAAGGTCAATTGCAAAAAAATTTCATGTGTCAGAAAAAACGGTTAGTAATGTGCATGAAGTCATCTGATACAAATCTTATGTGATGAGGAGAGGTGAATTCATGTCAGGAAAAAACAAAAGAAAACCTTTTAATCAGATCCAAAAGACTTTTGAACAAACTTAAAAATCCATCAGAAGCTGGTGTTATTTGGATTTTCTCAGATGAGAAAATCTTTCACCAAGACCAGAAAACTAACAGAAGAAATGACAGATGGCTATGTGTTGACTCTTCTGAGGTTCCAAGAATAATGCACACAAAATTTCCTGCAAGTGTCATGGTTTTGGGTGTTGTTAGCAATGAAGGACATGTGATGCCTCCTCACTTTTTTTTCCACAAGGCCTTAGGGTGAATGTTGCTGCATGTATTGAGGTTCTGGATAAAGTTGTTAAGCCTT
>NC_142929.1:48744819-48789819 GCF_046866305.1 Octopus bimaculoides | reverse complement strand
TATATATATATATGTTTATATATACATGCATGTTTGTGTGTGTGTGTGTTTGTGTGATAGGGTGTGTGATATTATATATGAAGAGGGAAGGAGATGAGAGAGAGAGAGATAGTATATATTCACCCTACAACACCCCTTCAACAGTTTTTCAGATGAATGATATGAACAAGAGAAGCCATGTTGTATAGAGGTTGCAGCTGGCATTGAAGATCAAACAGGTAGAAAGTGGAGTGCTTTTAGAGAGTTACAGGTAGCAAAGTGGTGAGAGGGTGTTGAGGCTTGGGTTACTTTCCAATCTGCTTGATTGATAACGCCAAATATAAAAGGTGGACAAAATCTCTTCCAAGGAGAAATGTGTGCAGATGTTAAGAAAGCATGGGCTAATTGGCTGGCAGGACTCAATAAACGAAGTGCCGAGACATGTTAAGTCAACATACTGAGTGGTATCAGTTCTACTGAGTCGATATCTATCACATCAGATTCCTGATTCAGACTGTCTGCAACACCTTACCAAACTCATCAGACCTTTACACATGAGCAAGAGTTAAGCACTTTGTTGTCCCTTCTGTGCCGATAGATGGTCCCATCAACATCTCCTCAGCAATTGTCTCAGAGCCTTAACCAATGGCTGCTTCTACTGGTGATATGACAACTTCTCAAGGCAGTTGTAGTGGTGACCACAATAGCTATTCAAAATGCCACCTCCAGAAGGAAACCATCACTTTTCTCAGAATCAGAGAGAACCCTTTTCCACTGAAATATCAGTGAGCCAGCCTGATTTCCAAAGCCTCACTCTGACAGTTGAGAATCGATCTTGTCAAACACTTAAAGTTCTCATAGTACATCATGTAAACAGCACTCTGCTCAGACATAGATTATCTTCACAGCTTTCACTAGGCGGGTGATTATGTGAGTGAAATTTGACCATGCAATGGAGAGAACACATGGAGGAGTCTCATGAAAGGAAGCCTGTCGAATATCAGATGCTGATGGAGCAGTGCTGATGTTGAGGCTTCTTGAACAACATTTGAAGATGTCGAGTATCAACTTGTAGATAACAACTTGTTGTTGGAATGATATGTCCTGAAGTGAATTGGATGATAGTCTTCAGTAGCCAGATAGTAAAAGTACTAACTTACATGTATGTGTGTGTGTATGTATTTATGAGATATTTGTGTACGTCTATGTTTGCCTGCATGTACATATCTCAGTTCAGAATCATGCTGTTTTTCCAGTTTTATTTTAAAGCTATGAAACTGAACAATCTTATCATCTGAACCATAGGAATGCTTTTGTAAATTATTTTGTTTCTGACATAAAGTTAAAGCATGCCCTCTGAATAATTTCTAGCATAAGCCATTTCGAAGATCAACCAAGTCTATATTTCCTGTCTTTTGTTATAACTTTCCATAGAGTTTTGTTATTATATATCCAAAACGTCTCTGGTCTTTCACTCATTCAACCAATTTTTTTTCCAGTTCTGGATAATGAACCTACTTTCTCCTTAGGTATTGTTTGTTATTTGACATTTTCTACAGTTGAGTTTTGGTATTTTTCTGTAACATATTATTACTCTTAACAAAACCAAATTTCTAGAGGCTGTGCAATTATTGTTTTCAACAAATTCTATGACTACAAGTTTAAATTTTGCATTGTAAGCAATAAGTTCCTCTTTTTTTACATATTTACTTTAATTAAACAGCTATATACTGAACATATGTTGAGTACTTGTATGTATATATATATAATTAGAATTATATATATATATATATGTAATTAGAATTATATATATATAATTAGAAAATGGAGAAAAATATAGATTAACCAGCACATCAATTGGAGCACATTTAAAGCTTGTTTATTGATGCAAAACAAGACATAACAAAGCTAACAGCTGTTTCTGATCAGATTCCCAGAATGCAGTCTATACATAAATGTGAGAATAAAATTCTTCATCTTCATAGGGCATTCGAATTAAGGCAACCGATTTTCATCAGAGTGAAAATCAAGAGCATACAATATAAACAAAAGAAAGAAAGAAGAGGTAAGAATACATGGTTTAGACAAATAGTCTAAAAGCCCAACATAATTATTTACCATCTGAGCTCAAAGAACGTAGATGGGAGAATGAGCTATTAAAGGACTAGGGAACACTACCAGTTATCAACGGGAGGGTGCAATTAGGAGGGGTGGGGTCAGGGTGTTAAAGAAAGAAGTTATCCAGAAGATCTATGTAAATAAGATACTAACATAATTCTCAAAGGTCAAACCTATGTTAATGGAGTAAACTTAAGTAAAGTTAAATAATTAACATAGGTTACTAAATAAAATGTTTACTCACAGGAAATTAATACCAAGAATCCTGCCTATGGTACACAATGGAGTAAGTCTAAGTCCATTGGTCAGTAACAATTTAAAACAATCCACGAGTTAAAACCGTTACAATGGGTTTGTTTATAGATAAACAGGAAAAAGAAAGGCTGGAAAAACATACATGTACACAAATATCTCATAATTATGCACACACATACACATACATGTAAGTTAGTACTTCCTTTCTTTTTCTTGTTTATCTATAAACAAACCATACCATTAGACTTACTCCATTATGTACTATAGGGGGGGGGGGGATTCTTGGTATTAATTTCCTGTGAGTAAATTTTTATTTAGTAATCTACATTAATTTACTTAAGTTTACTCTGTTAACATAGGTTTGACCTTTGAGAATTATGTTAGTATCTTATTTACATAAATCTTCTGGATAATTTCTTTCTTTAACACCCTGACCCCACCCCTCCTAATTGCACCTTCCCTTTAATAACTTGTAGTGTTCCCTAGTCCTTTAATAGCTCACTCTCTCATCCACGTTCTTTGAGCTCAGATGGTAAATAATTATGTGCACTTAACATATTGGGCTTTTAGACTATTTGCCTAAACCATACATTCTTACCTCTTCTGTCTTCTTTTTGTTTATATTGTATGAAAATTGGTTGCCTTAATTTGAATGCCCTATGAAGATGAAGAATTTTATTCTCACATTTATGTATAGACTGCATTCTGTGAATCTGATCAGTAACAGCTGTTAGCTTTGTTATGTCTTGCTTTGCATCAATAAACAAGCTTTAAATGTGGTCCAATCGATGTACTGGCCAATCTATGTTTTTCTCCATTTTCTAATTATTTGCATTGGCTCCTGATAAACTTTTGTTCATCCTATTGTCACCTGTACTCGATGTATATGGTATCCCTGTACTCTATTGCCCGGAGATAACACGGGTAACGGATACTGATAGTATATACGGATATTTTATCCCTTGGTTGGTTATTATAACCGCTAACTCTATTTACATATATATATATATACAATGTTACATTACTAATATATATATATATATATATATATATATTGGTAATGTAAATTTAATTTTTTAAAAATTGTATGCAAATCTTTTAAAATAAATAATCATTTTTATGCAATCCAATATGAACTGGGGATTTTGTAACATGTGGATGTCTACCCCAATACCTAGACTAGATAAAAACTCAGTATTTTAGACATAAACTTGTTTTTCTGCTTTTAAAATATTTATTTTTTAAATTTACTATGATTTCTTCAACTGAAAGAACTTAAAAGGGTGCTAAAAGCAAATGAAGAAGCCCTGTATACCATAGCTCTTTCCTCTTCCCACAGGAAAAGAAGAATAAAATAATTGTTGAGAGCACAAAAACATATTTGAAAAGAAGGTAAATAGAATTTAAAGACAGAAAAAGAAACAATGAAACCAAAAGATGTAAAGACAGTCAAAAATGACATCTGCAAACATAAACTTGCATGAAAGTATTTCAAATAACAAAAAATGCAAAGTTGTCCAAAAATTCTTTCCAATTGAAAGATTCAGACATTAGTCAAACTCACACAGAGAGATGTGGAAGCAATATGTCACAAATGACAGTGCCACTCTGCTTGAGGAATTCATATAAGAATGGTTATGAATGAAGGGGATATAACTCTTCTTCACAAAGGCTTCAGTATATGACATAATAATGTAAACTTTATTGATAGATGCATGGCATATGAAAATGTGAGCATTATCTTTAAAACTGAATATGAGGCATGAAAGCAGGCAGAAGTGACAAACTACACACTTACCCACAGGCTGGTGCCACTATACATGGCACACAATTGCATGAGAATCAGAACAACAGATATTAGTAATGATGTTGAGGTTTGGTTTATCAACACCTTTGAGGCACAGTAAGAGAGAGTAACAAGCTTCCATGTGGCATGGAATTTTAGCTGTAGGGTTATAAAGTCTGTCTTAATTTACTACAGAATCTTGCATACCATTATATAACATGTGTTGCATGTTACCTCATGGGAATAATACACGAAACAAACTTTAAAATGACAGCAAGACTTTATTCCTCTGCTAAATTATACAGTGGACGAATTAAACACATCACAGATTTTGTTGGTGGCATAATTCATCAATCGTTTGGATAATTCAGCTCTGGCAGTTGTTGGTTGCAAGTCTTTCATTATAACAGCAGGAAAATATCATGACTTGTCTTCCTGAAAATTCTCTCACCCCTCTGTCACTGAGTTTTTGTTAAGGCTATATATAGAGAGACAGAGGCTCCCAGCGATGATTCAGGTTAGTTGTTTTAGAATGTATTACACACAATGTAATTGGATCCGAGATCCATATCCCATGCATTATTCAACCAATCAAAATGCAGGACTCAACCAACTGTTCCAAACTCACATGATAGGTCAGATGATCAATCATTAAAAGACCAATGTGTAGAGCCTATAAAAGACTAGTTGACACCAATGTGCCATAATAGAAATTGGTTTCACTACAGAATGATGGAATTGCATGGGTGACACATAAAAGCACCCACTACACTCTCTGAGTGGTTGGCGTTAGGAAGGGCATCCAGCTGTAGAAACTCTGCCAAATTAGATTGGAGCCTGGTGTTGCCATCCGGTTTCACCAGTCCTCAGTCAAATCGTCCAACCCATGCTGGCATGGAAGGCGGACGTTAAACAATGATGATGATGATGATGATAGGTGATATTTACATAAACATGAAAGTCCTGATAACCATGAAGAGGACAGAACTACTCTGAAGCTGTACTCTTTTGTGGCTGCACAAAGAAAGGGGTTAAGTCTTGTGGGTGCAGGACATTAAAAAGAAAAACAGACATTCTGTGGAGAATTACATTATTCAATATAATCTTTCTTTAGGATCATAGGGAGTTATTTCAGGGATATTTGGATACTATTTCTGGTAATTTAAGTGACCTTGCAAAGACTTTCTCATTATTTTGTTTACTGGATTTTATATCCTGTGCTAAGTTATTCTGTATTCCTTCTTTTTCAGTCCCAGAAACTCGAGTAAAACTGAAAACTATTCCAGGAGAAGAGAACTCTGACTACATCAATGCAAATTTCATAACTGTAAGTATTATAGTGTTTATTTAATCGACATTGTTGTTGTTATTATCTAAATATTAGATCAGCTCTGTTTGTACAGATATATAGATAAAAGACCTTCTAGATATTGATTAACCTGTTCTTGTCTTTTCATCAGACTAGACTTAATCCATCACCCAGTTTAACACCAGCACCTGGTATTTGGTGTGCCTTTAATAGAGTCTACACTGCTGCAAGCATTCAGGTCAGATCTCCAATTTGAGAATAATGTCCTCCCTCCCACAGTCTCTGAGGCTCCATAATGGACTAGGGTAGTGCCTTCCCTCCAGACTAAAAGATTAAAATCCCTGACATTCTGGTTTTGCATAGGTAGAGAATGATTTGATGGCAATTGGAAAACTATTTCTAACAGTTAAAGTGCTATGTTTATTGCTACATTATACAGATAATAGATTTTTGTTTAAGTCTGTTATAAACTGGGCCTGAGACTTGATTTTCATTTTTGGATGGAAGTATTATTATTTATTATTATTATTATTATTATTATTATTATTATTATTATTATCATTATTAATATTACCATCATCATCATTATTATTATTATTATTATTATTATTATTATTACCATCATCATCATCATCATTATTATTATTATTATATTTATCCTACATTATATTGACACAGTTTGGTGCAACCCTAAAAAATAGGTATTGCCAGTTAGACAACATTAGGCTGTAGCCAGCATAACAGAATAGGAGCTTTTATATGGATATTCAAAAAATTTCCTGTAAACAAACTTAAAGGATTACATACATATATATGTATACATACAGATACATATATACATACATATATACATACATATATACATACATAGATATATACACACACACACACACACACACACACACACATATATACATATGGTTACGTATATGTGCGTGTTTGTTTGTCTCCTGTCTTGACATCACACAGTGGTTGTAAAGAAGTATTACTGTCATACAAGCAGTGTCTTTCATTTCACTCTTCCATGTAAACATGTCTGGCTATGAAGAAATATTAGCTTGGTTAGAAACAGAAGAAAGTTGTATATATTTCTAATAAAATTTATATTTGTTTCTTTTTTCAACTGGTAACTTTTGTAAATGTACTCAACACCTGTGACAGACAAATATTCTTTTTAGGGATAAATATCTACAGATCTATAGAAGAGTGACGCATATCTTGTAGCTTATTCATGCATTGCTCATATGCCAAAGAACAATCCAAAAACGGTTGGGTATTCCAAATTCTTCTCAAAGACATATGCAACTACTGCAGGAATAGTGCCAGGAGCTAAGCAGTATATTAGACAAGGAACTAATAAGGATAGCATAAGCATTCATTTAGCTGCTATGATTCTCTCAACAAACGTATATATTTATATATGAAGTCACTCCAATGCAAATTGTTTCTTCTTTAATTATTTTTGTACAATTTGTTAGAATCATTAATGGCAAACACAGAACCTGATATGAAAATGAATTTTTTCATTTTTATTTTTATTTCCTTTCCATTTTGTTTCCATATTTTGTTTTCTCTTAGGCAGGCTCTTTAGAGTAAGAAGTAAAATATTTAACAAACTGGATCTGTGACTTGTGTTCAAATCCCAGCTTCGACATTTTGGGGGGATTTTTTCATTTTTTTAATGTTTTGCAAACATTATATAAGTTATTGATTGAATTTATGTGGTATAGAATCCCCATTGTCATCAGACCTGCTGAAAATAGCCAAAACTCTCAAACATCATTCCATTTCCTAAAAAAAAAAATGAAGTAAAGGAAAATATAAAATATAATAGATAGTATAGTCCAAGACCAAATTTGACTCAAAGGATGGAATGATTATAGCTAACATGCTAATCAGGGCTGGCTTGGGGGTAAAACAAAACCCATTTAAGTCCTTAGGGTAAGATACAATGAGCTTATCGGTAATATTTATCACCACTTAAATATGGATGTTCTGTTGGGACAAACTATACTGTGATAGATACCATGAGAGAAACTCTCATGTTGGCTTTTGGTGCAAAATGCACACGTTTATATCGCTAGCAGGGAGATAAATACCCACCATATCCAGTGTCAAGACCACCAGATCATGTGATTTCAACCTTCCTTGGTTTTGTCAATGTTGGATGCTCAACCACTAGAGATAGCATTGATTCATGTTCCCACTGGCAATATATAAAATAACAGTATAAGAACAGATGCTGGTGTCATGATTAGCCAGTGAGCTTGCTAAATGAGCTTATCATATACAGCACTCGAGTGTACTCCAACTTGTTGGGTAAAGGCTAAAGAGGGGACAGAAAGCAGCAATGAATCAAGTATGAGAAAAACAGCAATGAAAGAAGTGCCTGCATAATACACAGAATCTAACACAAACAGACAGAAGAGAGAGCAGTAAAAGAGCCATAAAAAGGAATGGGTGCAAAGGTATGTCAAAAGTAGTATTGCTGAATTTTGGAGGTTCTGGAATTTTAGAAGGATACAGTGTCCTCACAGCAAACACCAAATAGTTTATTTCATGCTTTGACAATTCTGAGTGTGAAAAAAATGTTTATGAAAGTCATGAGTATTGCACTGATTTTGATTTTTGTAAGTATATCCATTGATAGTTGAGACATTAAATTCAAGAACATAATCAACATTTATTGGAAAGATGATGGTGTGGATAGTCTTGTGGGCTTCTAGCAAGTCAGATTCTAGATGTTAAAACTTTAGTGTGTCAATGCTCAGAGAAGTGGGAACCACACAACTTCCATATTCTTACTTCCTGAAGTTAATGAAGCAGATCTCACGATGTATAATGGATTAGGAACAAACACATAACTATTTATTATGGTAAAGTATAGGGAGAGAAAGATAAACACTATCCTTTATAGAAATGAATGTGGAGAAGTAAGTTTATACATGTGTGTGTGTGTAAATAATATACTGCCTTATTTATATATTTAGTTAAATCAATGACTTCTAAAGTCTGTTCACCCATTTATAAAGAGCTAAAAATTACATTATTCCCATAATGTTCCTAGCATCTATATATCCAAGGTAAATCAGTTTCGTTATATATCATAAGAGTTGTAAGAACTTGTACATCTCGTAGGTTTTTATAGCTAGATTCAAAGCTCAGCTCAAACTACATATGGCTCCATATTGTTTTCACCACAGATCACTAGGCCTTTAAATATAATGTTCTCTTTTGATGATAGGAAACATGAAGCAGAAAACATACAATAAACCATTGCTCAGCCCACTGAATGCAAAGTGAATTAGAAAGAAAACAAACTGTTATAGAAACAAAGATCAAGTGTGAGAAAGTATGAGTTCATACAGCTAGCACCATTGTTTGAAGACAAACTAACAAGCTAGAAAATGGACAGGAAACTGTCAGAATCAGAATGCTTTCAGCTAGAACTATAACCATTCATGTTCTATATACATATACTTAATGCGATAAAGTGTTCCTTGATGATCCGTTCTGGTTAAGCATACAAATGCATTTGGAACATCCAAGATAGTGCTCCGAGCAGCAATAATGATGAAACACATGTAAGAAATACTATTATAAATATTATGTTATTATACATAGGGGCACACATGGCTGTGTGGTAAGAAACGTGTTTCTCAACCACATGGTTCCAGGTTGACTACCACTGCATGGCACCTTGGGCAAGTATCTTATACAATATGAATATATTTATCAATAGGTATATAAACTCACAGGTCTTTGACTTGTGAGTAGTTTCATAAGTGCCAATGCACAAAACTCTGGGACCATAAGTCACTCTGTTACTTTTGCTAAATATTAATTAAAAAAATGTGTGTTTGTGTGTGTGTGTGTGTGTGTGTGTGTGTGTGTATACATACATGAATAAGTTGGAGTCAACAAGGAGTACAGAGGAACTTTTATTTATAATCACTACAATTGTTTCCATGCAATGTAGTTCTCCCGGTTATGGTGAAATCTGGTCATGGGTGAAATCTGAAGGTAGATGAGCTTTACACTATACTCTACTACATTCTCAGTAGAATATAACCTAACTATATATATATATATATATATATATATATATATATATATATATATATATATATATGTATGTATGTATATATAACCTGACATTCCATTGGTTACAACGACAAGTATTTTATTTCAACCAATCAACAGAACAGCTTGCTTGTGAGATTAACATGCAAGTGGTTAAGCACTGTACAAACACACTTACTCTTAACACAATTCTCATGGAGATCCACCATGAGAGGTACAGCTCATTTTTGCCAGCTAAGCAGACTGGAGCGATATGAAATAAAGTGTCTTGCTCAAGGACAGAGTATGCTGCCAGGAACTGAACTCATGACTTTACACTCATGAGTCAAATACTCTAACCACTAAATCCTGCACCTTCACTTTGTGCACGCCCGTGTGTGTGCATGTATGCATGCACACATGCATGTGTGTGAATAAGTTGGAGGCAATATATATATACATACATAGATATGTATGTATATGTGGGTGTGTGTGTATATATATATACATATACATACACACACATATATCACAGACATACACTTATTCATAAGTCCGATTGTATTGATGCTCTTGTTATTAATGTCCAGCTGTCAGACTTGTATCATGATGTAAATGAGTCTTATCGGAAATAATATTTACATTTTTTCTTTATAAGTAGTCTTTTACAAAAATCTCTCAGCAGTCTGGGACCCTTAGTATACATATAACAAATCAGTTCAATCCCCATTCGATGCTGCCAAAAGCCATTTTTTTTTTGTTTTGTATTGTTTTATGTGTTTTTGTATATATATATATACATATTTTTTTTTTTATCTTTTACTTGTTTTAGTCATTTGACTGCAGCCATGCAGGGGTTCTGCCTTGGAAGGCATTTTAGTCAAACAAATCGATTCTAGGACTTGTTATTTTTGTTACCACTAAGTTATGGGTACATAAACATACCAACACCGGTTATCAACCGGTGGTGGGGACAAACACAAAGACAGAGACACACACACATGTATAAGACAGGCTTCTTTCAGTTTCCATCTACCAAATCCACTCACAAGTCTTTGGTCAGCCCAAGGCTTTAGTAGAAGACACGTGCCCAAGGTGTCATGCAGTGGGACTGAACCCAGAACTTTGTGGTTAAGAAGCAAACTTCTTACCACACAGCCACACCTGTGCCTATATATGTGAATATATATATACATCTTGTAGAAATGTACAAGTGAAACCAAAACACAAATATACTTTTTACAGGGCAAATATTTAGCTGAATATGCACTACAAAAAAGCAAATACAATATTATATGAACTGATGAAATGAAATATCTGTTTTAGTTGCAAGTATTTTGGGGTTTAAAAACTTGACAGAAAGAACTCTTATTTTATTTCAAACTCTGAGTTGTGAAATATTGTAAATAAATACAGTTAATATATATGAGGTATTAAAGCTGTCGTATTACCTGTTGTAAATGCTTCTTTAATTAGCTTCAGGAATTCAGAAAATTACACCTCTTAATTACCTGAAAATATCCCATACCTAAATAGTTGGAAGTAAAAGACAATCAGAGTAGACGAAAGTGCCAATGGTGTGGATTCGTTTAAGGTGGACCTCAACTTGCCAGGAAGTGACCCACACACTAGGCTTCATGGCCTTCCTCTGCAGTACATATAGAATGAGACATGTGGGATCCAGTTATGAAACTGCATAAGACTGCCACTGATCTGGTAATGGTTTTGAGTGGCACCTCCTGTAGCATGTCCATCATGAGTAGCCCTCTTCATCTGCTGGCTTAGGTGTTGAGATTTGCTGTAGTCATCATCCACTTGTTCCACCGTTGGGGTCTTTGAGGGTTGGTTGCACTTAATCTGGGTCCTCATCTTCAGGGCCACCCGTACCTAAACATATTTGATACAAAAAATAGTAGTTAGGAAAAAAGTAGGGTTGTCCCTCAAGCCCTTTGAGTCCCATGCGTACAGATATGGACAACCCTACTTTTTTCCGTCAAGGGCATATATGCCCCTATATTAGATTATTTACCTTTGTCAATGCACAGTCATCACTTATAATTTCAAGCTTATAAAATATTATTATTATTTACAGATTTTTAAAATTGACCCCACTAAGCAAAAAACATCACAGATATATATATATATATATATATATGTTGTTGGCATTCCGTCGCTTACGATGTCGAGGGTTCCAGTTGATCCTATCAACGGAATAGCCTGCTCGTGAAATTAACATGCAAGTGGCTGAGCACTCCACAGACACGTGTACCTCTAAAGCAGTTCTCGGGGATAATCAGCGTGACACAGTGTGACAAGGCTGACCCTTTGAATTACAGGCACAACGGAAACAGGAAGTAAGAGTGAGAGAAAGTTGTGGTGGAAGAGTACAGCAGGGTTCACCACCTTCCCCTGCCGGAGCCTCGTGGAGCTTTAGCTGTTTTCGCTCAATAAACACTCACAACGCCCAGTCTGGGAATTGAAACTGCGATCCTATGACCGCGAGTCCGCTGCCCTAACCACTGGGCCATTGCGCCTCCACATATATATATATATATATATATATATAATTACAGTGATATATGTTACGTTGATGTTGATCCATCAGTTTAATGTGCATTTATTTAAAATTGCTGTGAAATTAGGTCCTGTGGTTAAATGACAGATCACTCAACAGCTTGGAATGGAAGTTGAACCAATTAGTCTAGTTTTGTATTTCTTAAGACTCATCAGAGATTGTTTACTTCTGCTCTCCAAGCTGACAGATTTTTCTGTAGGATTATTTATCAAAAATGTAAACATGATTGTCTACGATAAACTTATCTGCATAATGGTATAAGATTGACAGCTGCACATTAATAACTAGAGCAGCAATATGGCTTGGTTTTTCTCAGTATTGACCAGTCGAATCAAGTGACTACTTATTTGCATATTCTCTAAAGCAATGTAATTGTTGCACTTTATACATTAGTATTTCTGTAACTAGATACAACTGTATGTACATGTAGTCATATATATCATCATCATTATATGTCTGTGTTCCATGCCAGCATGGGTTGGACGGTTTGACTGGAGCTGGTAAGGCCAGGGCCCATACCAGGCTTCAAGGTTTTATTGTTTGTTTTGGCATGGTTTCTACAGCCAGATGCTCTTCCTAATGCCAAACACTCCACAGAGTGAACAGGGTGCTTTTTATGTGGCACCAGCACCCATATCAATTCTGCTGTGGCAGATGAGTCTTCTTGAGTACAGCAATGTGCCAGATATCTTGGTCCTTACTCATCTCCTTTGTAAGGCAGTCTTGAGACTGGCTTTCAATACTTATATATGTGTGTGTGTGTGTGTGTGTGTGTGTGTGTGTGTTCTATGTTTTATCTTTTATCTTTTATTTGTTTTAATCTGACTGAACCATTCAAGGCAATGCTCCAGCATGGCTGCAGTCCAATGACTGAAACAAGTTAGAAGATAAAAGATATATAGGTGCAGGCGTGGCTGTGTGGCAGGAAGCTTACTTCCCAACCACATGGTCCTTGGTTCAGTCCTACTGCACAGCACTTTTGGCAAGTGTCTTCCACTTGGACTGACCAAAACCTTGTGAGTGAATTTGGTAGATAGAAACTGAAAGAAGACCATCATGTATATATGAATGTGTGTGCGTATTTAT
This sequence comes from Octopus bimaculoides, assembly GCF_046866305.1. Classification (NCBI taxonomy): domain Eukaryota; kingdom Metazoa; phylum Mollusca; class Cephalopoda; order Octopoda; family Octopodidae; genus Octopus; species Octopus bimaculoides. The sequence goes on along the minus strand of NC_142929.1, from coordinate 48,776,649 downwards.
GTGTGTGTGTGTTTGTGTTTGTCTCCCTACCATTGCTTGACAACCAATGTTGGTGTGTTACGTCCCCGTAACTTAATGGTTCAACAAAAAACCCTAATATATATTTAGTATTTCATGTTAATGCAATACATCATTGCCTCAGTGTTTAGTTCAGCATTCCACTCCTACGTCTGTATTACACCATAATCATATTACCCAAGCAAAGGTAGGCTAGATTGTCAGAAATATGATTCCCATACTATTTGAACTATGATAGAAGCCAGTTATTTGGATTTTGAATACATTTAATGATACACGTTTCAAGTAGTTCTGTAACCAGTGGTTATGGAGATATCCACTTTTTATATAACCACTTGAAAATGTACATATCATTAAATGTATTCAAAATACAAATCATTGGTATGTGTATACATATGCATACATATATAAATATATGATTACATATATGTATGTACATACACACACACACACACATATATATACATATATGTGTGTAATCATGCACACACAGATACATACATATTTATCTATCCATCTATCTATCTATCTATCTATCTATCTATCTATCTATCTATCTATCTACCTCTATATGTGTGTGTGTGTGCAGGCGTGGCTGTGTGGTAAGAAGCTTGCTTCGCAACCACATGGTTCTGGGTTCAGTCCCACTGTGTAGCATCTTAGGCAAGTGTCGTCTGCTATAGCCTCAGACCAATCAAAGCCTTATGAGCAGATTTGAGAGACAGAAGCTGAAAGAAGCCCATCGTATATATATATATATATATATATATATATATATATATATATATATATCATCGTCATATATATATATATATATATATATATATATATATATATATAAGTTGAAAATATGTGGAAAACATATATAAAAAGTGGAAGAGAAATGCCTTCATTTTACATTGCTTAATATCTTTTTATAAAGAAATTTACATGTATATATATGTATTATGGATGTTGTGATATCCAACCAGTTTTTGCAATTTAAATTAGCTTTTTAAGGGACATTGTGAAGCAATCAATTCTTGTGACAAAGGGGTCTTGCCATTTTGTATGCTTGAAAAGTAAGAATGAGTTTAGAGAGTGGACAAAAGGAGGCAACAGGAAGCAAAGGGAACAGCTAACTCCTCAGTATAATTGTTGAAAGAGGTTTGTGTAAGGATCAGGTAGTCAAGTTTTTATATTAAGGTGTGGTCTGTACTTTTGTATGAACAGGTTTTCCTTGTTTAGGCATTCTTGTAAGGAGATTGAATCTTTGCATTGGTATAATCGAAAGATATGGAAATTTGGCGTTTTATTTCTTGTACATCTGTCAATATGTTCACTCAGGGCTATCTGCCTGTATTGAAGAAAGCTAATCTGTTCTTTAAGCAGAGTGACTCTCTGTCTCAAAGTAAGGCTCATTTGGCCCACATAATTATGACCACAACCTGAGCAGGTTAAGACATAGACAACGTACTGGAATGTGAATTCCGAGCCTTCAGTTAGGTATGGGCATGTACCACAATTAGGTCGTCTGCATTTTTTAACTGTCGGTATCGTATGTACTGAGTATAGGTTTGCATTTGTTAGGAGTCTCTTAAGTGATTTGTGTTGTCTTTGCATTTGAGGAGTTTATGTGTATTTAGGATGTTGTTCTTTTTCTTGTCTTGAGTGAGCAGAGGGAGATTTTGTATAATTGTGTTGTATGCTTCATTGTTTCTGGGGTTGCAGGTTGATATGTATGGGAGTGATTTAAAGTGAGGTGTGTTGTTTTGTTTTGTTGTCCTTAGTGTGTTTGTATCCAATTTCTTGGCATGTTTAATTCCATGGCCTACAAGTGCAGGTGGGTATTAACATTCAATGAGTGTTATTTTGAGGTCTTGAAGGCTAAGTTCTCGAGTGGTTGTGTCAGATACAATTGTACAGATCCTTTTTGCTAGATTGAATGGGATATTTATTTTGGTGTGTTTAGGATGGCATGAACTGAAAAGGAGATGCTGTTTTGATCATCTGAAATGAAACCTATGATAGACTTCTGGATTTCAAATCCACACTGAACAATATAAACTCCAATATTCGATTTATAATGGAATATAGCAAGGAACAGCTCCTACTTCTGGACATTTTGATTATAAAATAATCCAACAACCAAATTGCAACTGACATCTGCAACAAACCAACAGACTCAAAACATAATATAATGTAATATTTATCCCCACTTAAAAGTGGAAATTTTGTTAGAACACAGATTACTGTGAAAGTCACCATGCAAAAACATCTGATATTAGCTTTTGGTGCCTATAAGCACTCTTTTATTAGAAAAATAAATCACCCACCACCACCACCACCACCACCACCACTACTAAGACTGCCAGTTCACTTCGTTTCAGCCTTGCCTGGCCTTGTCAATGGTAGATGTTTGGATGTGGTGAAACATCAATTGTAGATCTTTATGTGCGGAAACATGTAAAAGTGTCTATGCAGTGACACGTAAAAGCACCCATGTGGTGCCACATAAAAGCACCCTTGCAGTGCTACATAAAAGCATCCAGCACACTCTGTAAAGTGGTTGGTGTTAGGAAGGGCATCCAGCTGTAGAAACCATGCCAAATCAGACTGGAGTCTGGTGCAACCTTTCAGCATGTCAGCTCTGATCACACCCGTCCAACCCATGCCAGCATCGACAACGGATGTTAACTGATGATGATGAATAATGATGATCTTTCTGTTTCCCTCTTGCTGTCACACCCTGAATATTCACCTGGATTAACTGAGGGATTGCTGAGATTACATGTCTATGTATGCTTGGCTCATGGCTACATACGTACCCAAAACAACTAGCAAGACCATGGTATATTAAGCTACTATATCATACTCACTTGCAAGTGATGGCTAAGTGTTTAGGCATGCGTGTGTATATGTACATGAGTGTGTGTATGTATATAAACAGTATGTATGTGTGTGATTGTCTTTAGTGAATGAGAGATATGTTGTAAGTGGCAAAAATATAATCAGCTGATCAGTTATACTTACTTGTCACAGAATGCAATGACGGTGGGATAAATATGTGATGATAAGTGGAGTAGTGGGTTTAGCTAGCAAGTGGCACATATTCAAAATTATTTTTTTATTCAATGACAGACATTCTTCTGGAAATATTGTTATAATATGTCATGTCATCTCCTACTCAAAACACCTACAACATACTTCTTGTTATCTTATATATCATCTGGATTACCCTCATGGCTGAAATCTCAGATTTCTTCTCCTTTTCGCATCACACTTTCATAAACTACTGATAAACACTTTTCTCATCTAATCTATTATTATATTTATGGCTGTGTACATAAATGCATTCATTTGTATTTGTATATAACAGACTAAGAGTACCAAAACCCATTCACAAACACACAAATGCACACACAGGCACATGCACACATGAATACAAGGACGTGACTATGGTGGCAAACAACTATAGGTCAACAGCATTGTTTAACATCCTTTGTATGTCATGTCACACATGCACACACACACACACACACACACACACACACACACACACACACACATATGAACACATGAACATACAGACAAATGCACACATACACATAAGTACAAGTATACTGGCTTATACTTGCAAATGCACACACGCATGCACATTCACGTATTTGTATAAATAAAATAATGACACTAAATGTGCAAATAGCTTAAGGTCAACCTGCATTCCTCTACATCCTGTGTAAGCTACACAGAAGCTATTTTCACTGGTTTTCTTATGACTACTTTTGTCAACCAAGCAAAATAACTCCTTGACAAGCAAGCAGGAGAATGTAAAAAAGAATGAGACTGATTGTAGATTATAACCCTGGATTATTTATGATATTGTACCTTCTGAAGTATTGCATTTCAGGTAAAACTTCATAACTGAAAGATTTTGATTCAATCTTGCATTCATAATTAAAAATTAAATAAATAGATAGATTATAATAAAATTAGTAATAATAACAACAATGGCACCAGCAAGCCAGATAACCAACACATTACACACTCAACACACAATACAAGCAGTAATACAACAAAAGACTGCACCACACCTCAAGAGAAAAAAACTGAGGCAATACAATACCAGGAAGTTTGCACACTCCCGCCAACAGAAAAAAACACACAATGCTGCACACATCCCAGCAACATGGAGGTGTAGCAGGTGATGCAGAAGAAATTTGCCTGAAACTATCAGACGTTGAACAGTTATAATAATAGTAATAATAGTAATAATTCTTTCTACTAAAGGCACAAGGCCTGAAATTTTGAAGGAGGGGTTTAGTCAATTACATCGACTCCAGTACTCAACTGGTACTTATTTATTAACTCTGAAAGGATGAAAGGCAAAGCTAACCTTAAAACTGGAACTCAGAACATAGTGGCAGATGAAATACCACTAAGCATTTTGCCCAGCATGCTAACGGTTCTGGCAGCTTGCCACGTTAATGATAAGAAGAAGAAGAAGAATATGCCCTGATGCAACACCAGGCAGTGACTCTTTGATCATAAGCAGAAGTAGTGGGGAAGCATCATAGCGATATGTTGAGAGGAATTCTTTGGGTTTGAAATATTCACCTCTGGAAACATGGGTATTGCAGGGTATTTCATTCAATATACTTAAGCAACCCTTATTCAGGGACACTTTGGGCAGGATGGGCTACTCAGCCTGAAGAAAATTCTAACCGAGCCACGCCTGCAAGATCATGTGCTGTTTATCTTGATATGAGATCACCATTTCACACACATGGTTATGATGCATGTGCCTGGTGTACCCTTATTAGACAGGTAGTCATGATGAGTATATTGGGCTTCGTATATTTGTACCCCACTGTTACTTTGATGACATGCACTGCTCTCTCACTCAATAATAATAATAATAATAATAATAATAATAATAATAATAATAATAATCTTTTGCTCTTTATAACATTATATCAATCACTAGCACCTAACATTGCAAGTTTAGCAAAAATCTCAACAAACTTATCTCTGAAAATGTAGAGACTTTGGAAACAATGTTCAATGCTTTAACAACACTCCAAGATTATTAGCTCATGAAAGCCTCTTCCTGCTATTTATTCTTGCATTAAGTCTTGTTGTGGCTGTCTGCTAAGATGTTTGCTTCCTAACCAAATGGTTCCAGGTTCAATCCCACAGTGTGGCACCTTGGGCAAGTGTCTTCTACTATAGCTCTGCGTTGACCAAAGCCTTGTGAGTGGATTTGGTAGAAGGAAATTCAAAGGTGTGAGTGTGTGTGTGTGCGTGTGTATGTGTCTTTGTGTCTGTGTTTGTCTCCCCACCACCACCACCACCACCACTTGACAACTGGCGCTGGTTTGTTTATTTCCCCATCGGCAGAAGGATAAATACCATGCTTTAAAAAATAAGTCTCGGATTCGAATAATCTGACTAAAAGTTCTTGAAGGTGGTGCCCCTGCATAGCTGCAGCCTGATAACTGTAACAAGTAAAAGCTAAAAAAAATAATGGTTCAGTAGTGATGATGACAGTGACTGTGGTGGTGGTGGTGGTGGTGGTGGTAGCGACGGTGGTGATTGTGGTGACGGTGGCATTACTGCTGCTACTGCAGTTGAGGGTATTGATGTAGTATTGTTGGTGTTATAACAACCAACTAAACCTATGTTATCGACAACTTTATCATTGACCTGAAAATCAACAACAGATTTATATGCATAGCTGAGAAAAAACATTTGAACAATAAATTTGCAGGCCATCAGAACAGAATTTTGGTTATGTCAAAAGGAGAAATAATCCAAACAGAAAAGTCCATGATCAATGGTCTTTAATCCTTTTACTGCAGAAATCAGATATATCTACTCAAAATTTTATTACTCTTAACTGCAGAAAGTAGTTTTATGTATCAATTTATCTTTTGTTGAGGAATGTCACGCTTGAAACTACTTTTTGTTGAAGTGCAGGCATGGCTGCGTGGCAAGAAGTTTGATTACCAACATGGTTCCAGATTCAGTCCCTTTGTGTGGCACCTTGGGTAAGACTTCTACTATAGCCTTGCAAGTGGATTTGATAGACAGAAACTAAAAGAAGCCCGTCATATATATATGTATGCGTGTGTGTGTGTTTCAGCGTGACACAGAATGTGACAAGGTGGGTCCTTTGAAATACATGCACAACTTTTTTTTGTCAGCTGAGTGAACTAGAGCAATGTGAAATAAAGTGTCTTGCTCAAGGGCACAATGCATTGCCGGAAATCAAATTCACAACCAAACAATTGTGAGCCAAATATCCTGACCAATAAGTCACACACCTTCACATATATTTTACTTACCTAATGGAAATGGGATGTGTAGAGGATATCAAATACCATGTTCTTACCTTTTTGCTTTTTTGTAAATTTGACGACTGGCACCCATGCCAACGTCATCTCCTTCATTGGACACGAAACTCGGCTTGCAAAGACCTGTTGTGGCAAGCGAAAGTGAAATCGTGATGGCACCTGTGCCCAGCGTCGCCTTCCTGGCACTTGTGCCGGTGGCATGTGTAAAGACATTCGAGTGAGATCGTTGCCAGTGCTGCTGGACTGACTCCTGTGCAGGTGGCACGTAAAATACACCATTTTGAGCGTGGTCGTTGCCAGTACCTCCTGACTGGCCTTCGTGCCGGTGGCACGTAAAAGCACCCACTACACTCTCTGAGTGGTTGGCGTTAGGAAGGGCATCCAGCTGTAGAAACTCTGCCAAATCAGATTGGAGCCTGGTTTAGCCTTCTTGCTTGCCAGTCCTCAGTCAAATCATCCAACCCATGCTAGCATGGAAAGCGGATGTTAAACGATGATGATGATGAAGATTGTACCAATCAGACTATGGGATGTTGTTATACACCACTGGTCACAATCCGTTTCCTCACATTGTACATTGTAGTAGCTTTCAAATAATGCCATCCCACTGGCTGGGCAGGCAGGTGGACATTCCTTCTGAACAGAATGCCAGTCCTTTACAGGATTACCTATTTACAGCTTAGTGGACTGGGGCAGTGTGAAATGAACTGATTTGCTCAAGAATACAATGCACCACTAGTATGAGAATTGAAATTATGACCACAAGATCATGAATGCAGCACCCTAACCACTAGGCCATGTGACTTTACAAATATAGATATGTTTATTTTAATACATTGGAATGTCATGGTATTTTCTGTTAACATAATGCCTGAAGATAGATTTATTTATCACAGTGAATACTTATTCAAAAAATGTCCATTAAGCAGAATTGAATGTTATGTAAGTAACTTATGAATTATGGTAAAATCAGCAGACAATAATTAGGTTAGCATATCTTTTTTCATTAACAATTGAAAAAATATAAAACAACAACAACTGCAGCAATAATAAAAACAATAAAGTTTATTAATAAATAGTGTTGACAAAAATAAAATGGATAAAAATTTAGATAAGCTTGTTAAAACTGAAGAGATTATGCGCAAGGTAATTTCAAACCCATTAACAATAAAAGAAGGAAAAGAACGAAAACTGTTCTTGAGAGAGAGGGAGAGAGAGAGAGAGAGTGAGAGAGAGATAGAGAGAGAGAGAGGGAGAGTGAGAGAGAGATAAATAAGTATTGGTAAATTGAAATTAATTTGAAATTTTTATAAAATAGAAGAAAACTGCAAAATATGGATTTCAAAAATAAATTAGGTTGGGTGTATAAAAAGGAAGGAGAAAAAAGATTTACTGATGTGTGAAAGGTGTACTTCAGGTAAGGATGTTGTTGAGAGAAATGGTGATTTTAATAGAAAGAGAAAGAAATTGTCTTGAAGGATAAGTTCATGTGTAAAGGCAATTAGAAGATTCAACAGTAAAATTGATAATAATCTTCTCTATCTTTGATACACAATCAATCTAGTTTTATATATATATATACACACACAAATACATATACATATATCTATGCATTTTTGTATATATATATATATATATATATATATATATATACATATGTATATATATATGCACACACATGCATGCACACAGAACACATACATTATAGAAAGCACACAGGTAACCACACACTGTATAGATAGATTGATATTGTAGGTAGATACATTGATACTCTTATTAATTGCTAGTTTGCAAGATAAATACATATATGCCCATAGATAGACAGATACATACAGACTTACCATGCATACACACATGCCCACAATTAAGATAGCTAATGAACTTGAGGAGTGAAACGAAATAAAAGCTGACACATCTCTCGTTAAGAACATTAATAATCTTTCTTGACTCTACTACAAAATCCAAAAAATAGACCAAGTTCACTGAAAAGATTGTACATGGCTACTTAAAATAAAATGGGACAAATAACCCACACTAAAATCCTGACATGTTTTATAGCATCTCACCTTGTTGCTTTTCTGCCATCCAGGAGCATCAGAAAATCTTTAACATGTACTACTGGCTACACTTGTGGTTTTCAACCTGTGTCCATAAGCCCCTTAGAGGCCCGCATGAGATTTTGCTGCTAAAATTTATGTGAAATAAATTGGTCATACTACTAAAATATGCAAAATATTTTAACTATTCTTTATATAATTCTTGATAAAATTTAGTTATCAAAATAGCATTCTCTTTTATTTTTTTACTTGTTTCAGTCATTTGACTGCAACAATGCTGGGACACTCACTTGAAGGGTTTTAGTGGAACAACTCAATCCCAGGACTTATTTTTTTTAAGCAGAGTACTTATTGTATCAGTCTCTTTTTGCCAAACCAATAAGTTACTGAGATGTAAACACTCCAACACCAGTTGTCAAGTCATGGTGGGGACAAACACAGACACAAAGACACACACATAGACATAAACATATTTATATCTACAATGGGCTTCCTTCAGTTCCCATCTACCAAATCCACTCCCAAGACTTTGTTCAACCTGAACCTATAGTAAAAGACACTTGCCCAAGGTGTCACATAGTGGGACTGAACCTGAAACCATGTGGTTAGGAAGCAAGCTTCTTACCACACAGTCACAGCCGTGACTATATAATGCGATGTTTTAAATATCAAATGGTTACAAAGATGGCAGGGCAGCCATCTGAGTAAAATAAGAATCAAAAGGGTCTATATGCAAAAAAATGATTGAGAATCACTGGTCTATGCTAAAGACCAAAAGCATCAGTTGACAACAAAACCCAAAGTAAAGACATTAACTATGTCATACTAACTGTAAGGAAACATCCTCAAGATACCACCTTCTTATGAGGCTAAATACAACCAACAGACTTGAAGAAGGCCAGAGGATACAACAGCCAAACTACTATTTAATATTCTAGCATGTCCTGTCATTCTTCATAGTTAGAGAGTTATCTCCCTGCTATGATTGTGTTAACAGCGCATTACAGAAACTGGTCACGCTTACAAATGGAGGTCTCCTGGAATGTGAAGTGAGGAGTTTTCTTGCCATGATGTTCCCCATGGCAGTTACAGACTCTTGATGTGTTATGTATATTCTGGTGTATATTGCCTGGATAGCAGTCTAGTGCAGAGGTTTTCAAACTTTCTGACATGTGGACCCCTTTATATTTCAGGCTTTACCTTAGGTAAACGCTTATGAAATTTATACATAAATATTTGCTTAAAATAACATATATTTTTACATTTATTTATTTAACAGTATTTAACAAATAGGTTTATTGTCAATTAAAAGATTTCGATTAAAAAACATATATAAAATCAAATTGACCATAAAAAGTATTTGCTGTCCCACGGACCCCCTGTCTTGTCCTTGCGGACCCCCTGTGGTCCGGGGACCACAGTTTGAAAACCCCTGGTCTAGTGGATTAGACCCAATCCTGATTTGCAAGAATAAGACCTTTTACACTGTAACTATAGCAACCAGATGTATCAGTCCATAATAACAATAATTTTTCATTTCAGAAATTTAATGAATGCAATGTATCCAACTTGTAGCTTTAATTCCCAACAGAAACTTATTAATTTCTCATGGCTAGTTAATGTTACTGATAAAGAACATACATGTTAACATTCTCATCTTCTCTAAAACTCATAAACAGTTAACACCTCATAATTATCATATTCATCAACATCTAACATCTGTTTTCCAATGATGGCATGGGCTGGTGGGCTTGACAGGAAATGGCATGGCTGGGGGTCGCACCAGGTTCCATAGTCTGTCTTGGCTTGGTTTCTATGGTTGGATGCCTTCTTGACACCAACCACTTTACAGAGGGTACTGGGTGTTTTTATGTGGCACCGTCACCAGTGCTTTTTATGTGACACCAGTACTTTTTACATGACACCAGCACCCACATCAATGCTTTTTATGTGACACCTTGGTTTTAGGATCTCAATGCACCACATATCTCGGCACTCTGTTATCTCGTTTGTAAGGTTCAGCATTTTGAGATTGGCTTTCAATACTTTGTCCTAAGTCTTTCTGGGCCTCCCTCTTCCACAACTTCCATCCACTACAAAAGAGAAAAAGCTTTATCTATGCACTTAATAGTGTCAATGTTTTCTCATCTACATTAACCTACATAATTTATCTGTAATTTCAATGTATCATGTTAACTATTATTTCTACAGGGTCCAAATGAGGAAAGAAGAGCTTACATTGCAACTCAAGCCCCTTTGGAATGTACAGTTGCAGATTTTTGGAGAATGGTATGGGAACAACAAGCAAGAGTGATAGTTATGTTGACTGATATGGATGAACGTGGAATGGTAAGTCATGTCTCTTTATGTTCCTTTCACTGCTGCAGCAAGCTTAGATTGGCAGCAGCAGCCCTCGTTGAAGCAATTTGATACTTATATTTATTCTTATGTTATATTACACTTGCTCATCATTTCTTGGAAAAAAGCTGAGAATAAACTATTATTAGGTCTAAAACATAGCTTTGTATGTATATGGTTTTATGGTTTTTACACACTGTTAACATTGAACTTGCTCATATACACACGCATTTAAAGACATATGCAGGTTGATACACTGATAATTGGAGGTATAAACAGATACACTACACTCATTCTCATGCATGTATACATGTATATATATGGCTCTATGTATGTATATGTGTGGGTATCTATCTATCTATATATATATATATATGAATGTATGTACACATGTATAATGTATGTTTGTGTGTGAATATATGTTGATGTGTATGTGTACATCTATATGTGTGTGTGAGTTGTGTGTGTGTGTGTATGTGTGTGTGTGTGTGTGTGTGTGTGTGTTTGTGTATGTGTGTGTGTGTGTGTGTGGTTGATTTAGCAGAATTCTAAGTATTGGACAAAATACCTTGTGGTATTTATTCTAACATTTTATGTTCTGCATTCAAATACTATCAAAATCAACTTATATATTTCAAGGTGGACAATTGGCAGAGTTGTTAATGCCAGATAGATTGTGGTTATTATTCTAACACTCTTTTCTGTGAGTTCAAATCCTACCAAGATCAGTTTGTATTTTGTTCTTTCAAATTCAGTAAATAAAATACCAGATTGATTCTTGGTTCCATACTTTATCTCAGTCTTTCTTTCCATCTGAAATCAGCTGTGATTAAATGCACAGAGGGATGGACTCTACTAGATTTAAATGTCTCTGGGATATGCCATATGTCACAAACAGTACTCCTGTGATTTCATCAAGGAGTTGCAAGCCAAAGGCAAACCATGTATATATTGTGTGTGTGTGTAAGTGTGTGGAGGTTTATTTGTACACACACACATGCATACACACCTACACGTATATTGTAACCTATTGGACCATACACACACACACACATACAGAACCAAGAGCAAATACACACACCATACCACACATGCCTTCCAAAACACAAAACATCAAAACATACAATACACAGCCACTCAAATATTCTTTTATATTTCTCTCAGAGTGTATAAAAGCATGAAGTGTAATGATATCTTGTACATATGTGTGTATGTGTATATACATACACACATATATATATACACAATATAATATAATATATAATATAATATAAAATAATATAATATAATATAATATAGCCAGTATGCTCCGTTGGATGTGTAATGTCAATGTGAATACTCGTCAGAGTGTAAGTATCTTGAGAGAAAAGCTGAACATTAGAAGCATCAGTTGTGGAGTGCAAGAGAGACGATTGCGCTGGTATGGACATGTGGTGAGAATGGAGGAGGATAGCTGCGTGAAAAAGTGCCACACCCTAACAGTTGAGGGAACCCGTGGAAGAGGTAGGCCCAGGAAGACCTGGGCTGAGGTGGTGAGGGCTATTAGACAAAAGAAAAAGGCTTGGAAGGACTGGAAGAACGGTGGTAGCAGGGAATTGTACCAATGTGCCAGAAGGGAGGCTAGGCGACAAGTTTATTTAGCCAGAGGGGAAGCAGATAAGGAAAGATTTGCCAATGTTCTGCGCCGTGAGGACCAAAGACTCGAGGTATTTCGTGTTGCAAGACAGTGTAGGAGAGAGAATAGTGATGTTGTAGGAGAGAAATGTGTTCGCATGGATGATGGTACGCTTGCATTAAATGAGGATGCAAAGAAAGAGGTCTGGAGATGCCACTACAATAGATTGCTTAATAAAGAGAATGAATGGGAGAAAGAGAGCCTGCCGTATGTCGACCCAATAGAGGGACCAGCTATCCGAGTTGATAGTACCAGGGTAGATAAAGCAATTAAGAGTATGAAGACCGGGAAAGCCCCCGGCCCATCAGGAATCACTGCAGAGATGCTCAAGATATCTGGCAGTGTTGGCTATAGCCTAGTCACCCGTATTACGAACCAGGTGATACACGAAGGAGTCATACCCAATGACTGGTGTAGCAGCATCATAGTCAACTGCTACAAAGGTAAAGGTGACGCTTTAGATACAAATAATTACAGAGACATCAAGCTGTTAGATCAGGTTATGAAAGTTACAGAGAGGGTCATAGCCCAACTAATTAGGGAGAAAATCAATTTAGATGCGATGCAGTTTGGGTTCGTGCCAGGTAAAAGCACTACTGATGCCTTATTTCTAGTGAGACAGTTGCAGGAGAAATACCTAGCTAAGGATAAACCTCTGTACCTGGCTTTCGTTGACATGGAGAAAGCCTTTGACAGGGTCCCCCGATCCCTTATCTGGTGGTCAATGAGGAAACTTGGGATAGAAGAATGGTTAGTGAGAGCTGTGCGAGCCATGTACAGAGATGCTGCCAGTAAGGTGAGGGTTGGAAATGAGTACAGCAATGAATTCCGGGTAGAGGTAGGGGTCCACCAAGGTTCCGTCCTCAGCCCCCTCTTATTTATCATAGTCCTCCAGGCAATCACAGAGGAGTTCAAGACAGGTTGCCCCTGGGAGTTCCTCTATGCTGATGACCTTGCCCTAATTGCGGAGTCACTATCAGAACTAGAGGAGAAGTTTCAGGTGTGGAAGCAAGGTCTAGAATTGAAGGGCCTTAGAGTCAACCTAGCTAAAACCAAAATCCTAATAAGTAGGAAGGTAGATAAAACACAAACCCCTTCAGGTAGATGGCCCTGCTCAGTATGTAGAAAAGGAGTAGGTAGTAACTCTATAAGATGTACCCGGTGCAAGCTATGGACACATAAGAGGTGCAGCAACATCAAAGGCAGGTTAACTAGCAAGTTAGTTTTTGTTTGTGGCAGATGTTCAGGTGCAATAAAGACTGTAAACAAACAGGAAACAACTTCTATCTCATTCCAGGGTGAAAAACTAGAGGTAGTCGATAGCTTCCGCTATCTGGGCGACCAAGTTAGTAGTGGGGGTGGGTGCGCTGAAAGTGTAGCTGCTAGAATAAGAATAGCCTGGGCAAAGTTTAGAGAGCTCTTACCCCTGCTGGCGACAAAGGGACTCTCACTCAGAGTAAAAGGCAAACTGTATGACGCATGCGTACGAACAACCATGCTACATGGCAGTGAAACATGGGCTGTAACTGTTGAGGACATACGTAAGCTCGCAAGGAATGACGCCAGTATGCTCCGTTGGATGTGTAATGTCAATGTGAATACCCGTTAGAGTGTAAGTATCTTGAGAGAAAAGCTGAACATTAGAAGCATCAGTTGTGGCGTGCAAGAGAGACGATTGCGCTGGTATGGACATGTGGTGAGAATGGAGGAGGATAGCTGCGTGAAAAAGTGCCACACCCTAACAGTTGAGGGAACCCGTGGAAGAGGTAGGCCCAGGAAGACCTGGGCTGAGGTGGTGAGGCAAGACCTTCGTACATTGGGCCTCACCGAGGCGATGACTACTGACCGAGACCTTTGGAAATGTGCTGTGCGTGAGAAGACCCGGCAAGCCAAGTAAGATCGTTGCCAGTGCCCCTGGACTGGTTCTTGTGCGGGTGGCACATGAGATGCACCATTTTGAGCGTGGCCATTGCCAGTACCGCCTGACTGGCTCCTGTAGGATTTTCGAGCGAGATCGTTGCCAGTGCCCCTGGACTGGCTTGTGCGGGTGGCACATAAAAGACACCATTTCGAGCGTGGCCGTTTTCGTGCGGGTGACACGTAAAAGCACCCACTACACTCTCTGAGTGGTTGGTGTTAGGAAGGGCATCCAGCTGTAGAAACTCTGCCAAATCAGACTGGAGCCTGGTGTTGCCATCCGGTTTCACCAGTCCTCAGTCAAATCGTCCAACCCATGCTAGCATGGAAAGCGGACGTTAAACGATGATGATGATGATGATGATATATATATATATATATATATATATATATATAATACATATATGTAAATATATTTATACATTAATATTATATAGGACTTTGATGAATTGAAATATCAACTTCAACCATAAATACAGTGAAAGAATTTGATTAACAGATGACTGATCAAAATGCTGTTATTGTTTAACACTCAATGAAGGTCAGCCTTCATTGAGTAGGTCTGTGATCAAAAGTATTCAAGTCATATTCATATCTGCAGGTATGACCGTGTGGTAAGAAGCCTGCTTCTCAACCACATGGTTCCAGGTTCAGTCCCACTGCATGGCATCTTGGGCAAATATTTTCTACTATAGCCTCGGTCCAACCAAATCCTTGTGAGTGGATTTGGTAGACAGAAACTGAAAGTTCATTACATATATATATATATATATATATATATATATATATACGTGTTTGTCTTTGTGTCTGTGTTTGTCCCACCATCACTGCTTGACATCTGGTGTTGGTGTATTTAGGTCCCCCGTAACTTAGCAGTTCAACAAAAGAGACCGATAAAATAAGTAGTAAGCTTAAAAAAAAAAGTTCTAGGATCAACTTGTTTGACTAAAAAAACTAGAAATCAGTGTTTCAGCATGGCCGCAGTCAACTGACTGAAACAAGTAAAAGAATACTATATATTTTGTATATCAGAAACAGCATTGTTCGGTGTATCCATGTTCTGAGGGTGATTCAGCTGTTATTTCTAACATATCCATAGCCGTACTTTCAATGGCTTATCTCAGTATTGAGTCTGATAAAGACATTTTATGAATCCAGTCAAAACCGGTAACTTGTAGCATGTCCCCTATTTGGATCTAAACAGCTATTCACACAGAAAGATTGTGGGGTTTTATATTTGACTTACTACACACAGGATGATAGTGTAATATGTTATACCACAAAGCAATTGCATGTATATAGGCAGGACAATTGGTTAGTTTCAGGCTACTGCAGGAGATATTTGTGTAGCATGCTGCACAATAGGACTACACCCAAAGTATGCATGTTTGCATACTTACATACATACATACATGCATACATACATACATACATGTATATGTCTGTGTCAGTTTATATATTTAAAAAAAAAATGCATCAGTGTAGGGCACTACCCAAGGATTTATGATGGACAAACTGCTGACAGGAACTTCACTGTGGGTTAACTGGGGAGCTGGTCTGCAGTGAGGTGGACTTCCAGCTAGGCAGGACTTCTAGGAAGCACGAGTTGACTGATGGCTCCCGCCCTTGTGTGTTTTGGCAGAGCTACACAAGAAGCACTTAGTGACCCTTTTTGATAAATTGGAACAGTTCAGTCTAGTAATCAAACTTGCTAAGTGTGTTTTTGGTGTTACAGAAATCAGTTTCCCAGTTCCGATGAGTCAAAAGTTCTGGTGGGGAGCTATATGTAGGGCACTGCCCAATGATTTATGATGAACAAATTGTAGACAGGAACTTCACAGCAGGTTAGCTAGGGAGCTGGTCTGCAGTGGAGCGAACTTCTATGAAGCACGAGTTGACTGACAGCTCTTGTCCTCATGTGTTTAACAAAATGTAACTAAATAAATCTTTCACCAACACACCCTGGCTCTCCATTGATTTTTCTTTAATATTGCTTAATTAAAGCCATACCAGCACATTTCTGAGATTCCCATAATTGTTTTCCCATTGATTGTTACCGTATGTGTCATCACCAATTTTATTACAGCAATTTCATGAGAATCATAGAGGATTATATCACCAAGGATTTCAAAACATTTCTAAAGACTTCAGAAAATGTTCCTTTGTATATGTGAGAATATGTATGGATTTATGCATGTCTTATGGTGTGACTGGTGATATTTCAAGGTACATAAGCGTGTTTCTGGAATGTATTTAAGGCTGTACACGTTTCTCCACTCCTTTCGGTTCATACACATGTCCAATATGCTGTAATCACATCATGGCCCTGGCTATATGGGGAAGGGGTTCACTTCCTAACCACATAGTTTCAGGTTCAGTCTCACTGCATGGCACCTAAGCCAAGTGTCTTCTGCTATAGCACAGAGCCAAACAAATTCTCGTAAGTGGATTTGATAAATGGAAACTGTAAGAAGCCCATTGTGTATATGTGTGCATGTGAGTATGTATGTATATATAGGCATGGTTCTATGGTAAGAAAGTTTGCTTCTTAGCGACATGGATCCAGGTTCAGTCCCACTGAATGACAACTGGAGCAGGTGCCTTGTGAGTGGATTTGGTAAATAGAAACTGAAAGAAGCCCATAATGTATGTGTGTATTCATAGGTGTTGATGGGTGCATTTCTGTCTTATCTTGACATCATACAGCAGTTGTAAATGAGCATTATTGTTATACAAGCAGCATCAGACAGACAGGCAAGCATAGAGATGAGCAAGCAGACGGATGGTTGGACAGACAGATGATCTGTTTATTATCTGCCTATCTGTACATCCATCTGCCTATGTGTCTTGTCTTTTTGGTGCATTTTCCTAGGACTATTTTCTTCAACATATCCTTTTCTAATTTAAGATGTGATTTGAGAGAAATTTGGCTGCTTTTTAATTGTTTATATATGTATTTATTTGTTTGTGTGGTGTTGGCTTGTTCATGTCTCTGTGATTTTACAGTTCGGTATTTTGAGTCCAATAAAATAAATACTAGACTTGAAATGTATATACTGGGGTCAATTAGTTCAACTAAACCCTTCAAGGTGGTGCCCCAGCATGGCTACAATCCAATGACTGAAACAAGTAGAAAAATAAAGATATGTTGGTGGTGGTGGTGGTGGTGGTTGTCCTCTTTATCATGTTTTGTATTGCGTGGGATCTCCCAGTATGTGGCAAAGTTGTCTCTTATGGAACAAGCCTGTAATACAAAAAACAAAAGGTTGGGACCTTTCCCACCTTACATACAGGAAAATACTGTTAGGCGGTGATACAGAAGGAAAGCAGACATCTGCTAGAAAACAAACTTTATTTGCTTTAAACTTTCTAAATTCATGACTTAAGTGTAGTGGTTGATGTAGGAGGTGATGTGAGCTATAAGCTTACTGGTGAAGATGTAATAGGTGGTGAAAAGATAAAGATGGCTGACAGTGTTTTTGATACATGCATAGATATATACTTACATAAGCTCCATTATGTTAAGAATATACTCCAAAGACAAGGTTAAAAGCCTGGAAAAAAAAATTGTAATCTTATTAACAACTCATCTCAGACGTAAAGTCATTTAATTTAATTATGTTACCAGCATGAGAGAAGAGAATTTCTATATTTTTCAATTATATAAATATCACATGATCTTGTCTTCAATTTTTTTACCTCGCTTAATTTTTTTTTTTTAATTTTTTTTCTCTCCCCGCCCCTTTCTTTCTCTTGCATATTATCTATTCATCAAATGATAGAACTTGTCTTTTGTAGTTTTCATAACATTAGTTTCTTTTCTTATCTCACTTTCATTCATTGAATTTCCTTATTACTTAGCTCTCTTTCTCCCCCATTCACACTTTTCTTGCAGTCCTTTTTTTTTTGCATCTATTTTTCTTTATTCTTAGCTGTAAATTTTTTTTCTCCTCTCTTTAACATGAAAGAAAAAATAAAAGCAGCCCCAATTACAACAACAACAACAACAAAATAAAGAAAGAAACTTCTTTCACACAGTCTTGTTTACATTCTGAATTACGAAGAACTTTTCAACTTGCCAAACACCTGTATTAACAGTTGTTTCTTACACAGGTTTGAAGCATAAGTGGTCGTGGGAAACAGTTGTGATGGCATTCGTTGCTCACAATAACACTTACCTATTAAATGGATAGTAAAGCGAACACACACCTGAAAACAATAGAAGAGGAATGGAGTATGAATGAACTGAGATTTAGGAAGGAATTCCTTACTGCCAAAATCTTCATTATGTGATTTTGACAGTAGCATACACAATTTCTTTTTTTTTTTTTTTTTTTTTCCTCTTTAAATAAGTTACACAGGTAAACAATAAAAGTGCTTGTGACCTTTACAGGCCCATCTAGGTAGAATATCTGGACTAGGCTACAAAATGTTGAATACTTGATTACTTTTTAGGACAGCATGCTACTTTTTTCTTTTTTTGTTTTTGAGTTAGTTCCTACTTTAAAGTCTTAATTTTTAAAAGAAAGAATTCTGTTAAATTTCAAGTTAAATTATAAACTAAGTTAATCAGAACTGACCTGTAGATAATCATTTCCATGTTTACTTGTTTCAGTCATTAGACTGTGGCCATGCTGGGGCATTACCTTGAAGAGTTTTTAGTCAAATGAATACTTTTTTTTTCAAACCTGCTACTTATTCTATTAGTCTCTTTCGCCAAACCACCAAGTTATGGTGACATAAACAAACCAACACCGTTTGTCAAGCAAACACACACACACAATTGGGTTTTTTCAGTTTCTGTCTACTAAATCTACTCACAAGACTTTGGTCAGCCTGAGGCTATAGTAGAAGACACTTCCCCAAGGTGCCACACAGTGGGACTGAACCTGGAACCATGTGGTTGAGAAGCAAACCTCTTACCACACAGCTACACTTGTGCGTTCATAGTCACCGCACTGTTATCTTCATATCACTTTTTACTTTCAGAGACACCCAACCTGCACATCTCCTATCATCATAAAAACAGAAAAAAAAAAACCCGACAACATATAAAAACCCACACCAAAGAAACCTACGACATATTTTTTTAAATGCTAATTAGCATAATTTTTTAAAGTCTTACGCTATTTTCTATCTTAATGCATTCAGAGCTGTTTGGGGAGAGGACACCTGGTGACAACAAAGAGAAAGCTTCCATATGGTTGTTTAATCAGCTAGAAATGACC
Source organism: Octopus bimaculoides (assembly GCF_046866305.1). NCBI lineage: Eukaryota > Metazoa > Mollusca > Cephalopoda > Octopoda > Octopodidae > Octopus > Octopus bimaculoides. Next base: position 48,757,061 of record NC_142929.1, on the reverse strand, counting down.
ACTAGATCTCCCTTCTAGAATAAGAAGTAGACACATCAGTTAATGCAGTCATTGTAAGAGAGAGGGTTCCTTTGATGGTAAGTTTGCTGGATGCTAGGATTGGTCTGGGGTCTAAATGAGGACAAGTTTCCAAGAAAGCTCTTAGATTTTTGATTCCTTGACCTGCTAAAAATTTCAGCCAATTCTCCCTCAGCTCTGTGTGTGTGTGTATATATATATATATATATATATATATATATATATATATATATATATATGTATGTATAATTGTTTTGAGAAAGAAGATTGATTAGAAATTCTCTCACAGTATAGAGGTTTGGACTTAGAAGTAAGTGCTCAAGAGTAACTTGAGACGAAAGACATAACTATGTAATGTGAAGAATCAAAAGACTTGGTAATTCAATCCGCAAATATGACTCCGATTAGAGATGGATTTAAAGGACAATTGTATATGATTGATCAAAAATATATGAATACACAGACCTTTTTATATACATATATACATACATACATACATATATATATATATATATATATATATATATATATATATATATATATATATATCTTATATCTTAAAAAAAAAACAAAGGAACGACCACCCCTGAAACACTTTTGCTCATTGGTCTGCTTAATTAAGCTAAATGACCGCAAGAAATTTCAAAACCAGAGTGGGTCAGTAAAATAGGATAGAGAAGAAAATAAGAGAGTGTGTAACAAAAGGTGGCTAATAACAGAAATACAAAAAGGTGGGGAGAGTGAGAGTGTGCGTGTGTGTGTGTTCAAAAGTTTTTTGTAATTAAGAGGTGAATGACATGGTAATTATTTCACAAATTACTAAGGTCCTTATGGCAAGTCCATAAGTCTGGCTTTTGCTGTGTTACACAGGCAAGGTGGGGGTGGAGGGAGTAATCATTGGATAGGATGATAGCTTAGTGCAGGGGTTAGGGAACTTTTTTTAAACAATTACCCCAAAATATATTTATTTACATTGATGTTACCCACTTGATTCAAAAGAAAGAATATAGATAAGAAGGAACACGTTTTTTTTATATAATTTTACTTATGTCTAATGAGTCCTCATTACCCTCAAGAATCCATTTTTACCCCACTTAGGGTATTTACCCCCAGTTCACCGACCCCTGGCTTAGTAGATGTAACTCAGTCATAAAATGTATAGTAGCAACTACCAACGATTATATGAACTAAAATATGAAAACTGTTTTGCTAGGGACCTAACAAAGAGCATGCAGCTGGTTTGAAGCTTGTTATTCATGTGTAAAAACATGTACACAATTAGTCACAAATATTTCATGCTGTATATAACGAAATCAACAGATTTGCTGATATTTTATTCACCTAATTATGATAGATCTTTACTTATTTATTTTTAATGAGGAGACTGTTAAACAACTTTATTTCAGATATCTCAGATTACATGCCATCTGGCTGCTCAGAAAAGATTCATACTCTGTCCCTTTTTTTATTTTTATGTTATCTCCATAAATAGGTTTTCTCTCTTCTGAGCAGTTGCTTATCTTCCAATAGGAACCCATTCAACTGACACACCATTTTTAAATTTAAAGAAACCATAGTGTCTAATCCTAAATACAATATACTCAGACATTGTGGTCTTCTCAAACTCTACCAAACAAGTGATCATATCGGAACTGACCGTGCTCTGAGGAAGAACTCATGGAGAAAGCTCATGAGAGAAAGCCTGCCAAATACCAGGAACTGATAGATCAGTGTAGAAACTAGGGCTAATAGGTATATCACGAGGCAAGTTCTGCCTGGGTTCATGTAATCATTGGGAGTTGGTACTATACATTTCATGACTGAGTACATCCACTAAGCTATCTCCTCTTATCCAATGATTACTTTCCCTGCCACCCTTATCTGTGTAATGCAACAAAGGCCAAACTTATGGACTTGCCACAAATTACCTTGGTAATTTGTGAGATAATTACTGTGCTACTCAACTCATAATTACAGGAATGTTTGCAAGACTATGACTGGGCTTGTAATTACCAATTCAGGAAAGATTAGTACCATAAATTCCTTCAAAACTAAACTGCAGTGAAGGTTATTTTGATGGCTTTGGATAAAGAAGGTAGACCGGTGATTTGTTGTTACTGGGATGCAAGCTGGAACTTATCAACCCCTGGCTGGGTCAACCGGGTGAAGAGGCTTAATTTAGAAAAAACCTGACTGGCTGTGTAGACAAGTTCACTTCACAATCATGTGGTTGCTAGACAACACTTTGAACAAATCCTAACCTCAGGCTAACCAAAGTCTTGTGAATACAATTTAGTAATTCGAAATTGTGCTGCAGGCTGGAAGAGGCCTTGTGGCAGGCCCCAAACCAGATGGCTTTGAAGTGATTGGGAAAGATCTCCAGAGGCTTGGCATCACTTTGGAGGATGTAGAGGGGCTGGTACAGCACCGTCAGTAATGGAGAGCACTGGTGGACCTGGTTTGCATGTCGCATGAGGATGTCTCTGTGACCTGGGATCAGCTCCGTCGTGTAACTTTTCGAGGCCCTATCCCTTCAATCAAAATTCATAATCTACACACCTTTTATTCATAGCTATATTTTACTTTAATTTATCTGAAGTTCAATATTTTACATTATCCTAAAGAACATCTTTAAAGTACAAGTTAAATTTATTTAGGTCTATTACAAATTTCAGTAAGCAAAATTTCCAGATATGAATAAAAGAGCATTTTTATAATCCAGGCAACTTTCAAAGACAAACATGGTGCACTTTTCACTTCACAAAATTATCAATCAGTTCAGAATCAAGCTGAGAGCTAAGTTCATGTTCAATAGATATCATAGAAGACATTCCACAAAGTCTGGTGCACATTCGTGGTACAATGTAATATTTCTACAAGAACTTTTGCAGGGACAATGTATTACCATTTTATTTCTTGAAATTTTCAGTTAACATAGATAGTTTAAAGTTGTTGTATGCTGTCAATTTAATGTGACAGTCCCATGAAGGGAATAATACTACTGCTATTAGCCCTAGGAAGCAGCACTGCTTCCTGTCGGCCTTGACACATTTCCTGTGTCCTTATGTTTACAAGGGAGAGACAAGCACCCCCACTTAGCTAAGCTTGCATCCAGTTTCATGTTTCTGAGTCTTTGCTCGTCATCAGTCTGGAGTAGCAATGGCCTGCTAGTTGGAGATGCTCTCGTAAACATATAATAATTCTAGTTAAACACATTCACTGATTTCAAAAATAGAAATAATGCATTTCTAAATCTCTCAGAGAGATTTATGCAGTTGTGATGTGATAAAGTAGTTGTATGCTGTCAAGTTAATGTGACAGTCCCATGAAGGGAATAATACTACTTCTATTTAGCCCTAGGAAGCAGCACTGCTTCCTGTCGGCCTTGACACATTTCCTGTGTCCTTATATTTACAAGGGAGAGACAAGCACCCCCACTTAGCTTAGCTAAGTGTTGGTGCTTGCATTTCTAAATCTCTCAGAGAGATTTATGCAGCTGTGATGTGATAAAGTAGTTGTATGCTGTCAAATTAATGTGACAGTCCCATGTAGGGAATAATACTACTGCTATTTAGCCCTAGGAAGCAGCACCGCTTCCTGTCATCCTTGACATATTTCCTATGTCTTTATGTTTACAAGGGGGAGATTAGGGTTAGGGTTTAAGATTCGGATTTAAACTGCTTGTTAAAGTGTAAATGGTCTCAACGAATTATTAAAATGTAACGTACTGGAGTCGAAATAATTAACTAAAACCCTGCATTTCAGTGTTCCAGCATGAGCATGGTCTGATGACTAAGACAAGTGAAACCCGACCATTTTGAAGTTAAAGAACAGCACATATGGCTAAGATAGAAATGTGAGATTAAATGCGGAGAGAACGTTAAATTTACAGCCTACGTGTGGAAATGAGAGAAGAGGAAGTAAAAGACTATGCCAATGAGCGAGTAAGTAAGTGTGTGTGTGTGTGTGAGTGAGAGAGAGAGAGAGAGAGAGAGAGAGAGAGAAGCGAAAGGTGGGAGTTTTGTTTCAAATTGGCTAGTAAACAATATGATATTCTGATAAAGAACAGTGACAAGAGAAAGAGAATAGCATTGATTGACAGGAAAATATAAAGAATGATGACAGATATGAAAGCATATGGTAAATTACAGGTTATTAAAAGACAAACGATGAGAGAAATAATAATAAAAGACGCATGCATACGTTAGAAGTTTATTTCTAATCTTTCTCTCTCTCTCTGGCACGGACGCGTGCGTGCGTGAGTGAATGAATGTGTGTGCAAGTCTAATATACATATATATATATATATATATATATATATATATATATATATATATATATATATATATCATGTTTCAGTCATTAGACTCGGACACCACCTTGATGAAGTTTAGCACTTATTTTTTTAAGCCTGGTGTCCCATTTGTCGAACCGCTAGGTTAAGGGCACGTAAACACCAACACCGGGTGTCAGGCGGTGGTGGTGGTGGACATAGAGACACACATGTATATAGATATAGTCACTATGAGGATATTTAGACCTCTTATAGGGATATTTTTTATCCAAGATACACTGGCTTATATTATATTATATTATATTATATATATATATATATATATATATATATATATATATATATATATATACACACACCAGAATAAGCACATAAATGTGAAACAAGGTGGAAAAAATAGTACTCGAATACCAGATGTACAATAATATACTTTATTAATAAAGCATGATAGATTGCTGACCACTACACACATTTTTTTTCTCTCCTTGTTTCTCTCTTTGTTTCTTTCTGTGGAAGAGCGTAGGCTCGAAACGTTAAAGACTTTTTCAATTCCCGAGCATTATACTAATACATGTATTTGTTTTCTACACCACTTGTCTTCGTCTGTTGTTTTTTTTTTTGTGAATTCTCCCTATATATATATATATATATATATATAATTGCAGCGTGGAAGGTGTTTATAAGCCATGTAAAAACACACAAAAGCCGTTAGATTCATTTCAACATTTAGATTTAATTTGTCAAAATATTTTCGTCACTTTGAAACCGCGATCTGTTCGCTGACAAAATTTCGTGCTGCACGAAATTTTGTCAGTGAAGAGATCGCGGTTTCAAAGTGACGAAAATATTTTGACAAATTAAATCTAAATGTTGAAATGAATCTAACGGCTTTTGTGTGTTTTTACATGGCTTATAAACACCTTCCACGTTGCGCGTTGTAACATTGGAGAAGGGAGAATAGGAAAGCTTCTGACAATGCGGGAAGTTTAACAAAACCTTTATATTTCAGACGTAAATGCCCACCCATAGAAGAAAAACAGTTTGTGAAATGTCCATTTATACATGTTCCATTAACTAAAAATTGAACATTTCTTTGACTGTAGCAAACGTGTCTTGACTCAGGCATAAGGAAGTAAGAGCGTTGTTGTTCACTTGAAGTATTGTAATATCGAAGAAGGGAAAATGGGAAGGCTTCTGACAATGCGGAAAGGATGGGCCTTTGCTCCTGAAATGTAAAGATTTTGTTAAACTTTCTGCATTGTCAGAAGCTTTCCAATTTCTCTTCTTCCACACGCGCGCGCGCGTATGTATGTGTTTGTGACCAAATCTACTAACAAGGCTTGGGTCGGCGCGAGGCTATAGTAGAAGGCACCTAACGTGTCATGCTGTGGGATTAAACTTCTTCCCTTGTCATCTAAATTTTCAGTTCTTGCCTTTTTCACCCCGACTTAAACATGACGGGAAGTGATTACGTGCACCGTTCGTGCCTTTATCAAGGGTTTTGAAAATCTAACAGTTACACTATGATCAGGACACCTATGCCTAATGGCATCTTGGTTATGACCATCCTGTCTGGTTTGTTGAGGTAAAGCATATCCATAACCATGCAATCTAAGATGTCCTTCCATTTTTAAACCGGTGGCTTGTAGTTTGTGAAGCAGATTCGACGACTCTTTCTAGCAGATATGACCACCGAAATGGTAAGAAGCGAGAACTGAAATCGGGTTACTTTGATATTAAGGACCAAATCCGAAAAGAACATAGAGAGCGATAAAGAAATGGTAAATACTGAAATGGGGGAGGTTGGTATCAAGAGTAATCAAAGATAAAGCGACTGGCATAGAAAAGTGGAAATGTGTGTGTGTGTGTGTAAGCTTAGCGGTTATGATGCACAGAGGAGATCCCGGTAGCGTCGAAAGATATCCGATGTCATCAAAACTGCAGGCACAACATCGACTTCCCGGAATAGTCTGCATTAAACAACGAACAGGAACTTCAAAATCCCGAGGTCGCCAAATTAGTTAACTGGTATCACGCACAGTACAATATTAATAAACTTGTTTAATTTATACTAATCTATAGGTACCTGCATTTCATTTACTTATTTAAATAAATTTAATATTTGTTCAATTTAGAATGTAACTTCCCTTCATTCGGAAAAAATCAAGAAGCCGGAATGGCTTTGGAAGCAAAGGTGTCGCAAAATCAACGTTGTATCTGTACCAAAAAAACAAAACAAAACAGTCGCACGCCTTTTTCTCCACAATTTGATTTAAATATTTGAAGTTTTCTCCCTTGTCCCTTGTGAAAAAAAGTCTTCATTTACAGATATAATTTCAATAGAGTGAAATTTATTTTCATCTCGTGACAAATACGGTAGACTGCACTTAAGTATGCTTCTCGTGCATAAAGTACCCCTGGGAAATTTTCCAGCGCCTTCACACGCGCAGTGGGGGGTTAAGAGTTTTTCTCTTTTAGACATATATTGAAAGCATCAAACTGTTTTCTTATTATATCTCTTTTTACCTAAGTAATTTTCGTACGAATTCCTCGCAATTTGTATGAAATAGTTAAGTTTCTTCAAATCCATCGTTAACGTTGCCAGTCGTTCGCGCGCTCGAGTGCAAATGTGTATGCGTGTGTGTGTATCTTGAACGAACGGAGTTGATGAGCAGCTTCGAAATAATAACTACATGCATGGGATACTCTTTTTCCTCTTTGTCCATCTATAATACATGTGTGTAGCGAGAGATAGACAGAGAGGCTGAAAGAAAAAGAAACAAGTAACGTAAGTGCCTATGCGAGAGTATAAGATCATTTAAAATATGAATTGGAATTCAGGGAAGTTGATAATGGAGCAGTTGTGCCAGAAAAAGAAACAAGTGTTCGTGTGTGTTTGTATATTTATAAGTGAGCTTGCGAGTGGGTGGATGTACATACAAATGTACGTAGATCGAGAGAGAGTGAAATAGGGAGAGGAAAATGGTGAAAAAGAGAGAGAGAGAGGGGAGAACTTCCGTTCTATGTATAGAAGTAGCAGAAGTGGTGGTGGCAGTGGCAGTAGCACTTGCATACGAAGCAGTTATCTATTTCGTTCATTTCATTTACGTTGAGTTCGCGAGTCATTCACAAAGTGTGTGTATATATATAGTACACACGGAATCAAGGGAGTGCGACCACCGCACTCCGTTTCGCTTAACGCTGAAAAGCCGACCAAACGTGTGGGCTAAAGGAATTGCACGAGTCGAGACACGTGCCAACACCCACGGACCACGTGTTTGTGACAAGTATTGCCTTTGCGTGGGCGATGAGACAGCGATAGAGTTAGATAGAAAGTGATTTATTCTTTTAAAGTGAGGCGAGAGACAGATAAAAAAAAAAGTACTTTCACATCGTAGTTTTTTACATGCCTGTATTTATATATATGTGTGTATTCACACACACACACATAATAGACGGTCAGAGAGAGAGAGAAGATTGTGTGTTTATATATGTACGTACAAGTATATACGTTCTTACATATGCACTCACACGCATACAGTGGAAGTTCTACACATGTATTTATATATGTGTGTATACACATACACACATAGAGAGAGAGAGAGAGGGTGGGGCGAAGGATATGTGATTAAATGTGTACTTACACACACATACATACACATATAAATGCATAAGTGTATGTATGTATGTACAGTGAATTTACTGAATTGTTTGAGCGTCAGACAGAAAAACTAACGGTATCAGAAACGTTAGCACACCGGGCGAAATGCTTAGCGGTATTTTGTCTGCCGCTACGTTCTGAGTTCAAATTCCGCCGAGGTCGACTTTGCCTTTCATCCTTTCGGGGTCGATTAAATAAGTGCCAGTTACGCACTGGGGTCGATATAATCGACTTAATCTGTTTGTCTGTCCTTGTTTGTCCCCTCTGTGTATAACCCCTTGTGGGCAGTAAAGAAATAGGTATTTAGGTATGGTTCTTTACATCCTGAATTCGAATCTCCCCGAGGAAGATATTGTTTTTACTTCCAAGGTCGATTAGGTACTAGTTGAGTACTAACATCGATGCAGTCGACTAATTTCCCTCCCCTAGAAATTCACTTTCACTTGTTTACATTGAGTATAGACGCAGGTGTGATAGTGTGGTAAGAAAATTTGCTTCCCAATCACATGCTTTCAGGTTCAATCCCACTGCATGGCACCTTAGGCAAGTGTCTTCTATTATTGCCCCCATGAAAGCCTTGCGAATGGATTTGATAGAAACGGAAAGAAGCCCTCCATGTATGTGTGTGTTGTGTGAGGCCTAATGGTCTTTGACTGTTGTTTCTAGCAATGTAAGCCCTACCCTGCACCCTTAGTCACTATTAGAGATAATTAAATTGTTCCTTGTTTCAATTATTTGACTGCAGCCATGCTGGAGCTCCGCTTTCAAGTGTTTTAATCGAACAAATCTACCCAGGAGTTATTTTTGTTAAGCTTAGTACTTATTCTATCGTTCACTTTTACCGAACTGCTAAGTTACGGGAATGTAAACACACCAATACCGGTTGTCAAGCGGTAGTAGGGGGACAGTTACGGACAAAAAGACACACACATAAACATATACATATATTTATATCTACGACGGTCTTCTTTGAGTTTCCGTTCACCAAATCCACTCACAAGGTTTTGATCGGCCCGAGCCTATAGCAGAAGACACTTGCCCAAGGTATCCCGCAGTTGGACTGAACCCGTAACCATGTGGTTCAGAAACAAACTTCTTACCATGGCAATAATCGTTAAGATTATAATGCTTGTAATGTAAAGCAAGAGTTATTACGGTGGAGGAGGTGATGGTGAAGGATTTTAGCTGTGGTAAAAGTGATACATAACCGTGTTTGATGTATTATAGTGACGAAAATAATGATGGGTGAACAGAAGCGATGACTAGTGCTGCCTTAAGACAGGGGCTCACTGAGCAATTACCCGGAGGCCTCACGGGTCTAGGGTCCCAGTTCTGATTTTCAGTCAGTAAATAATACTCTAGGAGCCCAATGCATTGATTTTCTCCGCAAGGTAACACTTCTATGGCGGCCTTGTAGTTCTCCGTTAATCTGTTATGTCGACTCCAGTGTTCAACTGGTACTTATTTTATCGACTCCCGAAAAGACAATAATAATAATAATAATAGTAATAATAATAATAATAATAATAATTCTTTCTACTATAGGCACAAAGCCTGAAATTTTGGGGGAGGGGACTAGACAATTACATCAACCCCAGTGTTTCACTGGTACTTAATTTATCGACCCCGAAAGGATGAAAGGTAAAGTCGACCTCAGCGGAATTTGAACTCAGAAAGTAGCTGCAGACGAAATACTGCTTAGCATTTCATCCAGCATGCTAACCATTCTGCCAGCTCAATAATGGTCGTGGTGTTGGTGGTGATAGCTGTAATGGGTTACAGTAGTAGTAGTAGTAGTAGTAGTAGTAGTAGTAGTAGTAGTATAACTAATAAAATACGATCCAATTGAAAACAATGATAACGTTCAACACTTTACACTGTAAAGTTTACTGTGTTTACAATGTTGTTGTTGGTGGTAGTGATGGCGGTGGTGGTGGTGGTGGTGATGATGATGATGATGATGATGATGGTGGTAGTGGTTGTGGGGGTTGTAACTGTTTGGTTCCCGGTCAGCTCTGATATATAAGCATACAGCTCATTGAACAAAGGCACTACAGCCGTGACCATCCCATATTTTGTTTTGTTTTTCTGTCATTTTTTTTCCTCTCAGTCAATATGTCTGGGACAATATTGAAATATTCCTCTCCCTCCCCCACTCCGCGAGATGGTAGCATCTATCTGTTTGATTTGCTGGGGGGGGGGGAGGGGACGGACTTTCACTGCTATTTCTAACATTCGCGTGACCCATTGAGAGATTGTCATTGATGTAGTTTTAATAGTGAATTAGCTGTTCTTAATAATGAGGGTAATTATGTATGTTGAAAGATGGGTATTGGTGAGTGGGATAGGGGGTCGGTGAGTAGCGGGGTGGGGATTTGATATGGTTCAGAGTAAAATTTGAACTGTTGATAACTAATAACAGTTTGGAGAGATTTGTGGTTTTTGTTTAACTGTTCTTGTTGGTGGTGGTGGTGGTGGCAGTAGTTTCCTTTTGTTAAGATAGTAGTAGTAGTAGTAGTAGTAGTAACAGCAGCAGCAATAGTAGCAATGTCTGTAGTGATAGTTGATGTTTATTGTGACTGTTGATTAGATTGTAGTAGTGGTGGTGGTGGTAATAGTAGTTGTAGTAGCGATGTTTGTGGTGGTAATCATTGTTATTGTTTATGATTGTTGATTAGATTGTAGTAGTAGTAGTAGTGGTAGTGGTAGTAGTAGTAGTAGTAGTAGCAGCTGTGGTAGTGATAATGGTAATAATAGTAGTGGCTGTTGTGGAAGGGATGGTGGTAGTGGTGGTAGTAGTAGTTACTGTTATTGCTTGTGATTGCTGATGAGGTAGTAGTAGTAGCAGCAGTAGTAGTAGTAGTAATAGGAGTAGTAGTAGTAGTAGTAGTAGTAGTGGTAGTTGTTGTTGTTGTTTTCCATGAAGTGTTGATGGTGTTGTCAATAGTAGCTGATTCTATCAAAAAGCAGAAAATAAAAAAAAAGACAAAACAAAAACTATGACTGAGGTATAAGTAATTATTGTAGTGGAGTGTATTTTGATAACGAGAGTAATTGTGTGTGTGTGTGTGGATGTTGTTGTGGTGATGGTGATGGTGATAGTAGAAGGTGGTGCGGATGCTGGTGGTATACAGGTTGGGTTTGAGTTACGTTGAGCATGGAGTGGAGTTTGAAAGGCAATTAGATATTGTTGACTTCGTGACAGCAGCATCGGGTTGTAAGAGCAATGATATTAGGAGCGTAGTGGGAGTGATTAGAGGTGAAGCAGTTGAGGAATTGGAGGGTGGGGGTGGGGTACTTTGTGGACCTGCTAATTGTGTATGTTGCATTTTGGTTATGGTTTGAAGGTAGATATCATTATCAACATAGTAAATGAAGTGTAAACTGTGTTACTGAGGTATATGGGGTTGTTGTTGTTGTTGTTGTAGTTGTTGTTTAGATTGAGGTCAACCTCCAGTGATTATCTCTATAGGAATACATGCGCACTCAGATAAATATCATCATTGTTTTAATGTCCACTGTTTACACTGTTATGGTTCTATACTGTTGGATACCCCTTTTAATATCAACACACTGGGATCAGTAGTATTGATTAACAACAATAAGCTGCTGGATTTGTGCCTAAATTAGAGTTCATTAGTATATCAGAGGTAAAGGCAGTGAGCTGCAAAATCATAAGCACACCAGGTGAAATGCTTCGCAGTATTTCATCCGTTTTTACATTCTGAGATCTGTTTTTACATTCTGCCAAGGTCGACTTTGCCTTTCATCTGTTTAGGGTCGATAAAATAAGTACCAGTTAAGTACAGGGGTCAATGTAATCAACTATCCCCCTCCCCAAAATTTCAGGCCCTATGCCTATCGCAAAATAAATTATTGTATTAGAAGTTAAGTGAGCTGGCAGAATTATAAAAAGCATCAGGTAAAATACCTATCTGTATTTCTTCAACACCCTTCACATTCCGTGTTTAAATTCTGATGGGGTCGACTTATCCTACTTTCGACCTTAATCTGTGACCATCCTATCCTGTGTATATTTCTTAATTTCAAATTGTTAGGTGTAGCTTGAGGGTTATTTAGAAAAACCAAATTTGAGAAAAACCAAATGAAATTTTCTGCTAGATTTTTCAGTTGTTTAAGAGGACTTTTAGATCTGATATAGTGATTTTCTTTTGCTTTTTCTGACAAATTGACCTTTCCTCATCATATAAGACTTATATCTGATGTCTTCGTGGACAACCTTTCTGACTGATCCTTCTGACACATGGA
>NC_142929.1:48728159-48740659 GCF_046866305.1 Octopus bimaculoides | reverse complement strand
AGATTCAAAGATACTGCAAAAAGGAATATGAAGTGGTAAAGAATTGATCATAATAAATAGCAAACTCAAGTGCAAAACCAACAGAGAAAGATTATCAAGTCATGTCAAAGCCATGGGCAGTCATAGTCCTGATGACTGACTGCATACACACACACACACATACATATATATGTATGTATATACAAAGGTTGGACAATATAATGCGAACACCAAGCATCATAATTCTGAAATATCTATAAAACCGTCAAAAGCTTGCTTATTTTTATGATTTTTGATTTTTGATTTAGTGTTGCTTAATACGTTTTGCTAATATTGCTGTTTCTTTTGAAATATCATCAGGAAAAGGTAATTAAAATTCATTAAAATGACAGATTTGTTGGACCTCCAAGGAGGTCAAATAGCCAAAATGTTTGGTTATTGAAGAAGTACTGTTTTATGTGTATACATACATACATATGAAGGTGCATGGCTCAGTGGTTAGAGTGGCGGGCTCACAATCATGAGGTAGTGAATTCGATTCCTGGTCCAGGTTGTGTGTTGTGTTTTTGAGCAAGACACTTTATTTTCATGTTACTCCACTTCACTCAGCTGTAGAAATGAGTTGCAACATCAGTGATGCCAAGCTGTATTATACACATGAATGAATATGTGTGTATATATGTGTTTGTGTGAGTGTGTGTGATCATGTTTGTGTAAATGTATGTGTGTGTCTTTGTTTGCATAAGTGAAGATGCATGGCTTAGTGGTTAAGGCACTTGGCTCACAATCATAAAGTCACAAGTTCAATACTCAGTGGCATGTTGTGTCCTTGAGCAAGACACTTTATTTCACATTGCTCTAGTCTACTCAGCTGGTAAAAATGAGTAGTACTTGTATTTCAAAGGGCCAGCCATGTAACATTCTGTGTCACACTGAATCACTCTGAGAACTGCATTAAGGGTACATGTGTCTGTGGAGTGCTCAGTCACTTGCAGGTTAATCTCATGAACATGCTGTTCTGTTTATCAGATCAACTGGAACCTCATCGACATAACCAACAGAAAATGCTAGTAAATGTATAAGTATGTACATACTTCGCACTTCTCTCCAATTATTTGCTGTGGCATTTGATTAGAAGAGGAACACTGCTTGGTGTTCACATATTCAGGTATACTTTTCCTCCCACTATTTCTTGTAAGACATGCAGAAATTACCATTGATGCAGATGCTTTAGTTGCTGTTATGTCCAAATGATGATGATGATAATGCCATCTTGTTGTTGATAATAATGATGATGATGATGATGCTATCTTGTTGTTGTTGATGAGGATGATGATGATGACAATGATGAAGATGATGATGCCATTGTATTTAGATATTACAATGTGGTTGTTGTTATAGCTGTTTGTAATATGAGGCAGCAGGTGACTGTAAGATGCCTATTTTTATTTCTGTGTGTGCATGTATGTTTTAACCACATGTAAGAATGTGAATACCTCTAATCAGGGAATGTGTGTATGTATATACATGTATATGTGTATACATTCACACACACATATGTATATATACATATATGTATGTCTGCATGCATGTATGTATGTATGCATGTATGTATGTATGTATGTATGTATGTATGTATGTGTGTATGCATGAATGTTTGTATGTGTCTGAATATACTTACATAACTATATCTCATTTGTATATCTGCATAAAGAATTTTATATATACATATCACTAAAGCACAAACTTATGTGTTTATACACACACACACACATATATATGCATGTGTTTGTGTACACATGTGCATGTGACAAATTAAGATGTAGGATTTTCTGCAGTCTATTTATGGAGATGTTTAATTAGTGAGAATTGTGAGTGGCAAGTTGTAGACCAGTGTTCATATGAACAAACTTGCTTTCAAGTGCAGTAAATGATCTGATGATAATGATGACGACGACAACGACGATGACGATGATGATGAAACTTATAAAAATGTCTAAAGAAAACTTTCAACATTAAAGTAAAAGAAAACGAAGCAAACACAAACAGATGCTGCCACATATATCAAGTAAATAAATAAATGTTTTTTTGCTTTTTAAACTTCTCTGCAAGACCTTAAATTTTGTGGGAGCAATATATTTGATTATACCTACTTCAGTGTATGACTGGTACTTGTTCCATCAAACCCTGAACGATAAGCAAAGGAGTAAAAGAACAACAAAATCAAGTCTAGCTCACTGCTGACAGACATAATTAAATACTACAAAGAATTTTGTCTTCTTATACACCACGTTTTCAAATCTACTGATGTTGCTTCTCATTGCTTGATGTTTGAAATAGAAATCAGAGCAGAAAAATATTTAAAAAATAAATAAAATGAATAAAGACATGATAAAAATGCCAACAGTATCATCACAACAAACATTTCAATATATGGAGAGAAACTGTGCACAGCTGTTTGAAGGCTGACAATTTGGCATTGCTGATTGGACATTGAACCTGTTTTCACGACCAATACTTTTTTCACAGCCATCGGAGCGAGAAGTGCTCCTCATGAATGCAGTTCATGAGATGGCTGTGATCTGTAAATAAAAGAATGGATACACAATGCACATGTGCACACTGAATTCATAAAATGGAAGAGAAGAATAAACTGCAAGGCGCATGTCAAAATAAAACAGAAGAGAATAAAAATGCAATGCGCTTGTCAAAATAAAATGGAAATGAAGAATAGAAATGCAATGTGCATGTCGAAATAAAACAGAAACGAAAAATGATAATGCAGTGCTCATGTTAAACAAGTTATATGATGATCTGCATGCCATGTCTTATACCACTATCATGCAGCTTTGCTGCATTTTTCTTGTTGTTGCTGGAGACGAATATATACACAAACATATATGTGTGTGTGTGTGTGCAGAAATACACAAACATGTGTGTGTGTGTGTGCAGAAATATATGTACACATGTAAAGTAAGAGAGGTAGATTATACTTTGATTGAACTTGATTGACATAAACACTTTTCCTCTCCTCATATGCATAAAAAGAAATATACTGCCACACATAAACAGGGAGAGAGAGAGAGATAGACAGTGTGAGAGTGAATGAGAGAAATGTTAAATAAATCAGTGTTGAATCAGCTTCACTAAAATGGCTGCATTAGAATATTTCATGCCTTTGCAGCTGTTCAAATACCTGGGGGAAATGATTGATGATCAAGGATGTAGACTTGAAATCCTCTTTGCAAGAACTGCACTGACCAAAGTTAAACAAATATGGATTGGTAGAAACATCTGCTCATAAAGTAAAATCAGACTCCCATTTGCAATGGCACTTGCTAGCTTCCTGTATGCATGCACAACATAGATTCTCTGAACAGGGATACTGGAGAGGCACAAGCATATAATAATAATAATAATAATAATAATAATAATAATAATAATAATAATAATAATAATAATAATAATAATAATAATAATAATAATAATAATAATAATAATAATAATAATAATAATAATAATAATAATAATAATAATAATGAAGATGATGATAATAATGATAATAACTGCCCTGATGTAGTGCCAAGCAGTGGCTCTCATGGCTTTTGATCTTAACTGACTGGAAATGTTACCATGTACATTGTTTTGTCTTGGTATAAAAGATGGGCTACAGCAAATATTCTACTCAATACCATAGATTTGCTTGTCAGCTGTTTGACCTTAACCAGTTGAGCATGTCTCTTGGTGGCTGATGATATGTGCATCTCTGATCATGAGCAGAAGTAGTGGGGCAGCATCATAGCCATGTGCTGAGAGGAATTCTCTGGGGTTAGAATAATTCACCTCTGGAAACATGGGTGTTTCATTCAACATCCTTAAACAACCCTTATTCAAGGACCTTTTGAACAGGATGGACCACTCAGCCTAAAAAAGATTCTAACTTGGCCTCCACCTGCAAGGTCATGTGCTGTTTATCTTGATATGAAATCACCATGTCATGCATATATGGTTGTGATGTATATGCCTTGTATACACAGACAGGTAGTCATGATGGGTATACTGGGCTTCATATAATTGTACCCCAGTGTCACTTTGATGGCATGCACTGCTCTCTTACTCAATAATGATAATAATAATAAAAAGAATAGTTTCAAGAGTTGGTTCAAGACCAGCAATTTTAGGAGCAGAATAGGTTGATTCCATTGACCCCAGTATTCAACTAGTACTTATTCATCAACTTCAGAAGGATGAAAGGCAAAGTTGAACTCAGCAGGATTTGAACTGAGAACATATTGTGCTGGAAGAAATGGCACTAAGTATTTTGTCCAACAAGCAAATGATCTTGCCAGCTTGCCTATAATAATAATAATAATAATAATAATAATAATAATAATAATAATAATAATAATGGTTTCAAATTTTGCTACAAGGGCAGCAATTTTGGGGGAGCAGGTAAGTCGATTACATCGACCCCACTGTTGAACTGGTACTTATTTTATCGACTCCGAATGAATGAATGGCAAAGTCAACCTTGGTGAAATTTGAACTCCAAACATAAAGATGGACGAAATACTACTAAGCATTTTACCCAGCATGCTAATGATTCTGCCAGCTCACCATCTTGGTGATGGAAAACTGATTATAGCAGCAACTCCATCAAAGAATATCTGAAGAAGGGATTTTATTCTGGAATATTATGGATGACTAAATTACAGCAGGTATATAGCCCATTGTTTGTATTATAGAGCATTGTTGTACCATTCAAAACTTTTTATTCTTTACAAACAATACACAATGCTTCAAGTGAACTATAATACTCTCCAATAATAATAATCCTTTTTACTATAAGCATAAGGCCTGAAATTTTAGGGGAGGGGCTGATATACTACATCAAACCCAGTACTTGGCTGGTACTTATTTCATTGATTCTGGAAGGATGAAAGGCAGAGTTGACCTCAGCAGGATTTGAACTCTGTATTAAGACAGTACAGTGTCATTTGCAAACAAAAAGATTGGCTACTGTTTTTAACAGGTCAAGCAATCACCTAGAGATTCCATTGTTGGATTGTTCTTCATCTACATCTAATGATGTTATAGTGCTGAATAAAAAAAAAAAATTACTACTTATAAATGCCTAAGATACATTCCCCAAATAGTAGAGATCATTATTATACATCACATTCTCTGAAGTTAACAACAATTCCAATATTGAATTTTGTTGTCTAATTTCTTATAATTAAAAATCTATTTATAAATATCTTAATTCAAACAATTTCAAATACCATATTAAAAATAAAAAACAAAGACAAATTAATGTTTATTAAAGACAGAAAAGAAAATCATTGTAGTACAGAATATCATTTGTATTTTTATACAATTTTATTTTTTTAAATATTTTTCCATCTCAGAAATCCATCAGCTACAATAATTAATTTGTTAATTGGCCTATTGTTTTAATTGTTAGTGAATGTCTGCTGTATGACTTCTCATCAGAACAACAAGCAAAGGCCTCATTTAACTTAAATGCGGTCCTACCAAATGTAGCTTCAGATAATGTTTCTATTTTCTCTGTCAATTCTGTTGTTCATTTAATTCTTGAATGAGAATCAAAGGTTTTGGAAAGGTAAACTTAGACAAAGTGAGATTGGTTTTTGGACAGCTCTTGACCTAGGTAATATTTAACTTATTAGTATCAACTGGTAGTGACTGGAACCTGGTGCAGCTCTTTGGCTTACCAGCTCCAGTGAAACTGTCCAACGTATTCCTGCATGGGAAACAGACACTAAATAATAATAATAATAATAATAATAATAATAGTAATAATAATAATAATGATGATCATGATGAAGCAGCAGTAATATACTGAAACCAAATTACTAGAGCAAATTTCTGAGATGTCTTTAGTGTATTTGATGGTTGATACCATTCATTAAAAAATTTACATGTGTGTGTGTGTGTGTGTGTGTGTGTGTGTGTGTGCGTGCGTGTGTGTGTGTGTGCGTGTGTGTGTGTGTGTGTGTGTGTGTGTGTGTGTGGGCGTGTATTTGTATATGTGTGTGAATGGATTTTTAATCAAGAAAATAAGCAGACCATTCACACAAGAAAGGATTTAATACATTCAAATATAGAGCAAAACTCATTTGAATATGAAGCATCCGATGAGTGCAGAAAACACACACACATACACACACACACACACATACACACACACACGCACGCACACACACACACACGTACACACACTTACACAATGTTTCCATTTCTAAACTAAAGTGGCAAACGGTACACAATAAATGATGTAGGACTTATATAATATAATATTTGTGTGTGTGTGTGTGTGTGTGTGTGTGCAGGCATGGCTGTGTGGTAAGAAACTTGCTTGCCAACCACATAGTTCCAGATTCAGTCTTACTGCATAGCATCACGAGTAGATTTGATAGAGAGAAACTACGAGAAGCCCATCATATGTATATATGTGAGTGTGTGTCTTTGTATCAGTGTTTTTCTCCCACCACAACTTAACAACCAGTGTTGGTGTTTACATCCCTATAACTTGGCAGTTCATTTCTAGATGGTGAATAATGTTTAACAACTCAGAGGTGACAGATACTTATGGACTGTATTCTCACTGATTCATTATGTAAAGTCAGAGTTTTCATTAATATCATGATGAACTGTATCTGTTTTCTTGGTATTAGACAATGGAATATCTATAATTTTCTACTGCATAGCACACATGAAAATACAGTAATGCTTCAATTTTAAGGACTTGCTTTACAAGACCCTGAGTTTACAAGTTTAATTTTTTAAGCACAAGATGCAAATTTTGAACGAAGTGCAAAAGTTTCTACTACCATAACAAATGCTTCTGCATGTTACCGAGAAATTTATAGACAGTGAAAAAAAGCTTCTTCTAAGCAAACAACTCTAGATTTAAAAAAAAAAAGAAGAAATCTACGAGTCCATCTACAAGTGCTTGTGAATCGGTGATAAGGTCCACAAGTGATGGTGTTTATATGTCTAGTGCAAGTGAAAGTGATTCAGAAAATGGTTGATCTTGACATTCTTTTTACTTTACATAAAATATTCTTTACTTTCTACTGTTGTTTTATTGCCTTTTATTTACGAGTATTATAAATTTAAAGATAAAATATTTTTCTAGGAATGACTTATGATTTATAACATTGCTACTGTGGGAAACTATTGCTTTGCTTTTCGAGTTTTCGCTTTACAAGCAGTCTCAGGGAACAAATCAGGCATTACTGTACAATTAACTATAAATAAAAATATAAACTTGTTAGCAATTCAAATATGCTTCAGGCATATTTGAACCCATAAGAAAGCCATTCTTTGTATTTTTGTGACAGAGAAAATTTCTCGCTGGAGACGAATAGGTGTCAAGACACCAAGTCAGTTTGAAATCCACCTATCCAGACTGATGCATTTCAGAGTACTCATCACCACTTCAAATAGATGTGCCTCAGTAAATATCTATAAATAAGAAGTGAAGAAACATTGAAAATCATTCATGCATAGAGACAAACACAAAACTTTAGTTTCAATCAATTGTCGAGTTGCTTTGACATTAATAATTAGAAAGTAATTGAGGATTTGATTGAATTTTTTGGGATGATTTCCATAGCCTTTATTTCAGCCATGCAATCTGTATTGTTTCTGACTTTATACTTCTGGCTTTAAAACATGTATTATTCAGTCAGTCACATTCTTCATTAGTCTGTTATTTAATTAAATTTCAGCTGTGATATATTGGTTTTATTGCAACACACTTTCCACACATGAATTCTCATTAACAAGATTTATTTTAGTTCTCAGCTAACTTTATATCTGAATTGGAGTTACAATTGTTCTCATGCAAGTGTAAAACTTTTCTTTATGTGAAAGCTGTTGTCATTTTTACCTTTTTTTGTTTTGTTTTTACCGTTTGTTTTCCAACACTTATTGTATTCCATGGCATACAAGATGCACTTATCTCGAAAAACGACCCCAGGTCCTATATGTAAAGTTGAACTTGCCATAAATTAATTCTCCTTTAATGCATTACAAATTGTTTTACTTGCAAATAGGCTGCTGAAACTGGGATGCATCAAATATGCCCTTGCATTTATTATGCCTGTGTATCAAATTTTACCTCTTTCTTTTCATCCCATTAAATATGGTACATGAAGGCACATAGCCTGGTGGTCAAGGTGTTACACTCATGATCACTAGAAAATGGGTTCAATTCCCAGACTGGACAGCATATTGCATTCTTGAGTAAAACACCTCGTTTCACATTGATCTAGTGCTGTATGGGGATTGGCATGTCAAAAATTGGACCCAATGTTTCTACTGCATGTCGTAAAAGGTGACCAAAAGAATTTTAAGGTAAGATTTGTACTCCAACCTTGTAAAACCCTCACCAGTAACAACTACCAAAACAGACCCATGGGTTGGAAGGTTGTTGCCTGAATAGTGCAAAGATATTATCCACCAGGAGTAGGGAATCACCAACAAATGGTAGATGCAGCTATGCACTGTTACAGTGCATGTTCCAATATTACAACTACTAAATATGGTACTCGTTTGAAAAATTTGTCAAGAAATCACACTTCCATTATATCTTTCATACAGTGACATTGAGTGGGTTCTGGCTGTCCTGTGTGATAGACAAATTGGCTGCCTCCTTCCTTAAGTAACATACCTTCAACTACAGCAAGCATATATATATGATGTGGCCACCTTGTGTGTCAGTAACTCCTTGCTACACCATTGCTTTCCAAACTGAAAACATGGGAGGAATTACTTGTGGATTTTAGCTTAGTTTGTATTTTGGTTTTGCTTTCTGTGTAGTTATATGTTAATATTTGATGAGAGGAAAGTTCTGAAGAAGTGATGACATTAAAAAATAATCAAACATGATGCTAACATTTCAGCTAATGAAGAAGCCTCTTCTGATTACTACATTTCTACCAGTAGCAGTGACAATTTATATTTATATCTTGATTCTCATCATTGCTTGCATGGGTTTAATGAAATTTGTTGAGACATCTTTGTCTAACTAGATCCTCATCTTGTTACCAATCCTTACCTGTTTTGAAGCAAAGCAATAGTTCCTTTAGTTTTTTTGAATACAAACACCCCAATTTCTAGACGTTTTTTCATGGAAGGATGCAAATGAATGACACTGCTTATATGACAGTGATATTCATATATAGTTAAGGCTCAGCAAGGCTTAAATCAGTCCAAGACTGTGGTAGAAAGCACACTGGCTATTGTGCAGTGAGAATCAATCTGAAACCATGTAGTTAACCATGCAAGCACACAGACACAAATACACATGCTCAAACACACACACACACACACACACATGCACACAAACACACACACACAAGCATACACACACATACACATATACACATGCAGATACATACACACATGCATGTATTTTGAGGACAGTTACAGTTTTAGTCTAGTGGCTTCCACACACAAGGTATTGATTGGCGAACTCAAGATGATGGTCTCAAACCTGAACAATTCATTTTCTGACATATGGCACAGCTGGAGCAAACCTAGAGCCATGTAGCTGCAAAGTGAACTACTGAACCACACAGCACTACTCTCATTCATACCATCATTACTTGTCTTATTAATTCAGCCTTTTTTCTTCAGCTGCATCAATCTCAGCATCAAAGGGCTTCCAGTGATCACAGTCACATTTCCTTCATTTTAACTTACTCTATAAAAGGAGTCACAGAACATTAATTTAACCCTTTAACATTCAGATTACTCCTTCATAAGTAATGCTTATTTATTCATATTTACATTATTTACATTATTTACATTTGACGGATATTTGTCCTCATCTTGTTTGTTGTTAACACAACGTTTCGGCTGATATACCCTCCAGCCTTCGTCAGGTGTCTTGGGGAAATTTCGAACCTGGGTTCTCATTCCTAACGATGTTACTATTATTATTACTATTATTAATCAGGTCGCTGCCGTGAATCGAACTCGGAACCTTGGGGTTAGTAGCCCGCGCTCTTAACCACTATGCCATATGCCCGTAAATAATGTAAATAATGTTAATAATTCCCCATCTCTTAAATATAGAACTGTTTATTCATATTGTTTTGAATTAATCACACATTATCTTATAGCTTCAAGATTTCAATGGTGTGTTTGTATATTTTTAGAATGACATTGTAGGTTAGGTGCAAGCGGTTGGATCTGGTCAGTTTTAACATAAAACAGGTGGAATATTTGGGCCTGATATGGCTGGATTAAATGTTAAAGGGTTAAACTCAGAACTGTATATGACCCATCACATTTGCTGCGTTGTCATACACTCAGTGTAATGTTTAATAAAACCATGGCTGGATTCAAAACACTATTATCTTTAAGATGATGTTGAAACAATTTTATATACATAAAAATCATAAAACTCTAACCTTAGAAAATTTTCTATTTTTGTCTGGTTTACAGTCAGCCCACTTTTGGAAACCATTGCACATATTTTCTCATGACTAATTGATTTGAAGTGTGTGCATGTGTGTGTGTGTGTATGTGTGTGTGTGTGCATGTGTGTATTTATATGTATATATACATACTCATATTTAGAACTATTAGTCTAGTTTTGTTTCTTTACTTTTTTTGTTTTTCATGTTACCAGTAACACGTGACTCTTGAGGCATCAGTGTTTCTCTTGTGCTGATCTGCTGGCCTTCACCAGCTGATAAAAAGTCCATAAATTATCTTTAGTTCATTTTAGAATTGAAATTTCAAGACCTCTTAAAACAGTCTGATGTTGTTCTGCTGTAATGATTGAGTAAATACTGGTAGTTTTTGGCCCTGGGTATGGCTTTAAACCGCTTCCAGTGGTGGAACCCTTGTTTAGGAGTTCCAGGATTTTCAGAAATGTGGAACCATCTTTTAAGCACTATTTTCCTCCATGTCTGCATTGTCCCTGAGTAGTATCACTTGTCACGGTTCCACCTATGGATAGATTAGCATGTTAGGGCTTGCCTATCTATGCCTGGGGAACTCTGTTTCTGGTGAAAGTTTCTCCAAACTTTCATGGTGCAATGGAAGGTAGAAGGGGTGACTTCAGCAACTCATTGCAGAGTAGAGAGTGAGAAGAGGCAAGGAGGACACTGTGGTCTTCTCCTTCCTCCTTCTCTGTTCCAAGTCATCTTGACCTGGTCTTACCACTGGATTGAAGATGGTTACAGATGAGAGAATGACCTTGAGAGTGCTTGGTACTTATTCTATCAATATCTTTTACCAAACTGCTAAGTCATGGGAATACAAACACATCAACACCAGTTGTCAAGCAGTAGTGGGGTACAAAACAGACACAAAGACTCAAGCACACGTGCACGTATACACACACACACACCTATTAAATCATCAGGCATATTTATGTATGACTAGATGGTCCTCATTGCTCCTACAGACAAACATATCTAGTAATTTGCCTTATGACCCATTCATATTGAACTGGCAATAAACAATGTGATGAAGAAGAAGAATCGTCTGATCTTTGGCTAACATATTAACAATTCAGGCATGTTTTTGTTTAATTAGATCTCCTTGTCAATGGGTCAGCCAGATTGATGAAGAGATAGGAATATACACATATACAGACAGAGATTGTACATACATTGCACAATACAACATAAATCTTGAGAGAAATAAAGTAACCCAGGGATATTATCTGCATGCAAAATAAATGGTGAAGTACACCTAATGTGGTGAGCACCTTCTGATCAAGAATTGAAAGTCAGATTATCTTAGTAGTCTTTATGTATTCACAAGAAATTGGAGTTTTGATTAATGTATATTAAAGAGAAAGCATAGAAGAAGCTTGTTTATATATATATATAAGGAAAACTGAATTAAGTAATTGAAATACTTGAAAAATCAGGCAGAGACCATTTATCTCGTATTTCCTGTGACAGTGGTCATATTAAAAGGTAAGGTAAAGGGTAAAAGATCCCCTTCAGTCATGAGTGATCATGATTGCATGTAGAAAGTGCTGCTCCAAGGCACAAGATCGAGCAAGGTTGTTTATGGAAGACCAGCAGTTGCTCATGCATACCAGCCTCCCCTCTCCACGCCACCGATGTTATCCAAGGCAAAGACAAAGTCCAATACAGCTTGGCACCAGTGATATTGCCACTCATTTCTACAGCTGAGTGAACTGGAGCAACATGAAAAAATAAAGTGTCTTGCATAACACAGCCCAGTCCAGGAATCAAACGCACTACCTCATGATTGTGAGCCCAATGCTCTAACCATTGAGCCATGTGCTTTCATATAAGAGCTGCTGAAGTGCAGTCTGACAGACTAAAGTTGAAGACAATCTACCATATTTTCCAGCATACAAGCTGAATTTTCCAGACCAAAATATGCAACCAAGGGAGGTTGACTTACATACCAAGATGATTTTCAAGGACCAAAAATTCCATGTGAAATGCAGCAGGATTCAGAAAGGTAGTGACAATTTTTGAATGTTTACACTG
>NC_142929.1:48693159-48723159 GCF_046866305.1 Octopus bimaculoides | reverse complement strand
AACAGCTTTATTTCTCTACCCTCCTTCCTCTCTACTTCATCCATGATATACAATGTTCACATGTACCTGCACACACACACACACACACACACACCTCTCTTTTTAATGAAGTTTGATAGGATTGACAAGTCGTTTCATGTAAACTATATTACCTATAAACCTTGTGCTGTTTCCACACATGTATATGCTGACTACACATATCCTTGAGTCTTTCTTTTACTTATTTCAGTCGTTGGAATGTGGCCATATTGGAGCACTATCTAGTTGAGTGAACTGACCCAAATATTTTTTTTTTTTTTGATACCTTATACTTATTTAATTGATCCCTTTTTCTGACCCAGTAAGTTATGGGGACATAAACAAACCAACACTGTGAAAAATAGTGGGAACACACACACATGTACATAGATAAATAGATAGATAACAAAACAGGAATTGGATACTTTTTGGTATTATTCATTCACCATTACACATGTTTCATTTGCTAATAGGAATTATAAAGATTTACATGTTATATTGAGATGTAAAGAATTTCCTATTAGAAATTCTTAAGACAGAGAAATTAAATAATACTCAACTACCTACATAATACATACATATATATGAGTGAGTGTGTGTGCGTGTGTGAGAGAGAGAGAGAGGCTTCTGTCAGTTTCCATCAACCAAATCTATATATATATATATATACACACACACACACACACACCATCATCATCATCGTTTTTTTCATCTACTTTTCCATGCTTACATGATTTGGATGGAATTTTTTTGAAGTAGATTTTCTATGGCCAGATGCCCTTCATCTCATCAGCCCTTGGTTGTTTTGAAGTAAGATAGTATTATTCCTTGGCTTAGACATGTTTTCGTGCAAAATTAGACTTGAAGGGCATCATGATTCTGACACTTGCTAACAGCCATCAGGCAATGTCAAGGAACAAAACTGTAGCACAGACTCTCACAGACACCATAAATATATGTATGTATGTATGCATGTATGTATGTATGTATGTATGTATGCATGCATGTATGTATATGTGTGTGTGTGTGTGTGTGTGTCAGGCTTCTCTCAGTTTTTGTGTATCATATCCACTCACAAATCCAGAGCTGTAGAAGACAACTGCTTGAGGTGTCACATAGTGAGATTGAACCCAAAACCATGTAGTTAGGAAGCAAACTTCTCACCACACAGCTATATATGTATGTACATGTGTATGTGTTTCCTGTTGTTGCTTAGACCCATGTCAGAGCTATGTTCAAAGGCATTCCTGCCACAGCCATCATGGGTTATTATCTAGACAGAGTATTTTGGATTATATGATGCCATGTGTACTTAGGGAAGTACACATGCCATCATGCTGAGTCTTTCTTCTGTCATATCCTACTGAAAAGGTGTGACGGAAGGGAATTTTGGTCAGTTAATTTTAGCAGGTCAACCAACCACATATAGAATCTCTTGTTGGCATTGTATGTCTTCCATTTAAACTTATGTAGTTCTCAATTATGGGAGGTAATCTTGGCCAGTTATTTTTAGCAGATCAATCAACCATAAACAGTATGTCTTGTTAGTATGGTATGGTTTCTGTTTAAACTTGTATTGTTCTCATTCGCAGTGAGGAATTTTGATCAGTTATTTTTAGCAGTTCAGACAACCATGTATAGGGTCTCTTGTTGGCATGGTATAACTTCTGTGATTCTCACTTACAGAAGGAAATTTTAGCTTGTTATTTTTAGCAAGTCAAGTAACCATGTATAGAATCTCCTATTGACATAGTATAACATCCATTTGAACTTATGTGGTTCTCAGTTTTGTTCATTATTATGGGTCACTGGTGATTAAATTTACAATAAGTGACATATTTTGCTAGTAACATTTTAAAAAGAAATAATGTTAATAAGTTAAGCATTTAGAAAAATGTAGAATAAAAAAAAATGAAAAAAAAAGAAATGGCTTACATCAGGTTTCCTGAAAAACGTGTTATTCAGAATGTTGTGTGTAAACAACTTTATTAAAAAATAAAATCACAAAATTATCAATATTAACCAATAGGTGCAGGAGTGGCTGTGTGGTAAGTAGCCTGCTTACCAACCACATGGGTCCGGGTTCAGTCCCACTGCATGGCACCTTGGGCAAGTGTCTTCTATAGCCCCGGGCCAACCAAAGCTTTGTGAGTGGATTTGGTAAACGGAAACTGAAAAAGAAGTCCGTCATATGTGTGTGTCTGTGTGTTTGTGTGTCTATGCTTGTCCTCCCACCATTGCCTGACAACTGATGCTGGCATGTTTATGTCCCCGTAACCTAGTGGTTCAGCAGAAAAGGACAGATAGAATAAGTACTAGGCTTACAAAGAATAGATTTGTTCGACTAAAGGTGGTGCTCCAGCATGGCCGTAGTCAAATGACTGAAACAAATAAAAGAATAACTCATTTTTCAAGAATGGATTTTCTAAAGCCTATAAGTATATTTCCTTTCAAAAACCCTTGCAAATAGGGTGTCCAAAAGAAATTTTCCAAGGCGGAGCAAACACTTTCGGGTCCCCTAGGAGCAGGTCCCTCTTAAAATTCAAAGGAGCCTTTGTTGGCTTTTTTCTTTCATTTGCAGAATAAGGCCCGGAGAGAGAAGCCCTTCAGATATTTCTGGACCCTTTCATAAGTTCTCTGATACCGAGCCCAACCTTTATAGGTCCTCATATGTCTACAATTATCTTGTACCATGCTCAACTTAACACATCATTAATTCTCTTTATATCTTCCCTCTGATGTACTTAGTGAACTCAATACAAACAGCGTCCTCCAATTTTGGTTTATCATCATTATACACAACTGCTGCACCTTTTATACATTAAATGCTTTACTCAAAGTCAGATATAGAGTGAGCCACTACACTTACACATACATATATGTATGTGTGAAATCATATTTGTGGTCTGTACATGGAACCCAAGGTCAACTGATACTTATTTTATCAACCCCAAAAAGATGAACAGTAAAGTCTACCTCAGCAGAATTTGAACTCAGAATGTGAAGATGGATGAAAATGCTCCTAAGCATTTTACCCAGCATGCTAACAACTCTGCCAGCTCTCTGCCTCGATAATGATGATGATGATGATGATAATAATGATAATAATAATAATAATAATCATCATCATCATCATCATCATCGTTTAACGTCCGCTTTCCATGCTAGCATGGGTTGGACGATTTGACTGAGGACTGGTGAAACCGGATAGCAACACCAGGCTCCAATCTAATTTGGCAGTGTTTCTACAGCTGGATGCCCTTCCTAACGCCAACCACTCGGAGAGTGTAGTGGGTGCTTTTACGTGTCACCCGCTCGAAAACGGCCACACTCGAAATGGTGTCTTTTATGTGCCGCCCGCACAAGCCAGTCCAGGGGCACTGGCAACGATCTCGCTCGAAAATCCTACGGGAGCCAGTCAGGCGGTACTGGCAACGGCCATGCTCAAAATGGTGCATCTCATGTGCCACCCGCACAAGAGCCAGTCCAGGGGCACTGGCAACGAACTTACTTGGCTTGCTGGGTCTTCTCACGCACAGCACATTTCCAAAGGTCTCGGTCAGTAGTCATCGCCTCGGTGAGGCCCAATGTACGAAGGTCTTGCCTCACCACCTCAGCCCAGGTCTTCCTGGGCCTACCTCTTCCACGGGTTCCCTCAACTGTTAGGGTGTGGCACTTTTTCACGCAGCTATCCTCATCCATTCTCACCACATATCCATACCAGCGCAATCGTCTCTCTTGCACACCACAACTGATGCTTCTAATGTTCAGCTTTTCTCTCAAGATACTTACACTCTGACGGGTATTCACATTGACATTACACATCCAACGGAGCATACTGGCTTCATTCCTTGCGAGCTTACGTATGTCCTCAGCAGTTACAGCCCATGTTTCACTGCCATGTAGCATGGCTGTTCGTACGCATGCGTCATACAGTCTGCCTTTTACTCTGAGTGAGAGTCCCTTTGTCGCCAGCAGGGGTAAGAGCTCTCTAAACTTTGCCCAGGCTATTCTTATTCTAGCAGCTACACTTTCAGCGCACCCACCCCCACTACTAACCTGGTCGCCCAAATAGCGGAAGCCTTCGACTACCTCTAGTTTTTCACCCTGGAATGAGATAGAAGTTGTTTCCTGTTTGTTTACAGTCTTTATTGCACCTGAACATCTGCCACAAACAAAAACTAACTTGCTAGTTAACCTGCCTTTGATGTTGCTGCACCTCTTATGTGTTAATAATGATAATAATAATAATAATAATAATGATAATAATAATAATAATGATAATAATAATAATATTGGTTTCAGATTTTCACACAAAGCCCGCAATTGTAGGGGTGGGTGGAGGTGTAAGTTAATTACATCAACCCTAGTGCTCAACTGGCTTATCAACCCTGAAAAGATGAAAGGTAAAGTTGACCTTGACAGAATTTGAACTCAGGAATGTAAAGATGGATGAAAAGAACGATAAGCATTTTTCTCAGTGTGCTAATGATTCTGCCAGCTCCATGTTACTATAGTAATAATAATAATGGTGATGATGATGATAATAATTATGAAATTGGTTTCTAACATAGACACCAGGCTACAAACCTTTTGAGTGGCATTTAGCTACTTTATTCAATCTAGTTATATACAAGTATTTTTATAAGTCTTTGGTGTGGGCAAAATGACAATATTTTTATATTCTTTAAGGCTGTTGTACAAGATTTTGTTTTTTATTTTGTTTGCTTGTAGGTTGGTGGTGGTTTATTAATCAGTCTTTGTGGAGCAGGTGTGTGTAAATTTCCTATTGATTGTGAAATACAACTGGTTGTTCTTGTTTTTTCTCTATGGGTCTTTGTTTACTTATCTATAGAAAGCTTTATTTTTCCCTGTGACATCACAGGGTGGGGGGACACCCCAGATGTCAAGAAGGTTCACAAGACTAAATGTCTCGTGAACCTACTCAAACACACTCCACATACACTCGCTGACACATTCACACACTCACACTTACATAACACACACATGACACACATAACATATGCATGATTGTGTATGTATTTATGTATGTATGCATATATATGTATGAATGTGTGTGTATACATATATGATATGTGTGTGTGTGTGTGAGCGTGCATCTATATATGATATAGATAAGGGGATCTCAACCATTTTCTACTTATGGATCCTTTTGATTATTATTTTACTTTGGTGAATCTCCATAGCCACTTGATGTTTAAAAATTAGTTTCATAGATATTTCTTTCAAAATTCCTGTATCATTATTCATTCTTTCACTTATGTAGGTTGAAATATGCTAAGCATTAGAGAAAGAAACCTGGTTGTTTCTTCCAATAAATGCATCTAAAGCAGTTTCGTTTTATGAACCCTTAATATCTTAATGTACTGCTGAGGATCTCAAAAATCTTATATGGAACCCAGTGGTCATATGAACCCTGGTTGAGAACTACTGCCATACATACATACATACATAGAAAGGTAGGTTGGTAGATAGATAGATTGATAGATAGATAGATAGATAGATAGAAAGGTAGATAGATGTTCGCTTTTCCATGTTTGTATGGCTCAGATGGAATCCATTGAGGCAGTGGTGCTCCAGCATGGTGGCAGTCAAATGACGGAAACAAGTAAAAGAATAAAAGAGTGTATATATATATATATATATATATATATATATATATATATATACATATACATACACACACACATACATACAAACACACACACACACACACACACACACACACATACTAGCAGAAATACCCGGAGTTGTCTGGGTTAAAGAGAATAATGAAATGTAAAAATCTTGTCTAGATTCTGCAGGTCTCAACTGCTAGTGACTGAGATACCAACTTTCTACATTAATAACTCTCTAACCCATGCCAGCATGGAACATAGACGTTAAGTGAAATGTTAAAATCAAGTTTTCAACTCATATATGTATATAAATAAATACATGTAATTCAAAAACACGTTTTGTGCAGCTTATTTCGTAACCAAAAAAACAGGTACAAATTATAAACAATGAAAGGCCGATTTTGGTGATTCATTTGACAGAGGTAGTAGAGAGCCAATTCGATGATAAATCTGACCTTGGATCTTGAAAGTTTGCATGAATCCTGGCTCAGTTAAATCTCTTGTGGCTCCAAATGATGTCATCTGTAGTGTAGTGTTATATTGTCTGATTTTGTTTTGGAAGTGCTGGGAATCTTGGTCAGTTGATGACAATAGTTTCTTCAATGGCTCTGGAGGCTGGGGGATTGCAGGGAGTTTAACCTTTCCACCACTGCAACACAGTGCAGGTGTCTCTCCAGGCCACTTCCTTGCTTTACAATGTATGCACTCGGTTCTCATTGCACCAATGGAAACTCTAGCATCATCTGCATAATGAACTGCTGGATTATAATTGAAACCTGCTTCATAGAAGTTGCTTCTCTAAGCTGTTGCAACTGCTCTTCATTCTAATGGGTTGGACGATTTGACTGAGGACTGGTGAAACCGGATGGCAACACCAGGGTCCAATCCAATTTGGCAGAGTTTCTACAGCTGGATGCCCTTCCTAACGCCAACCACTCAGAGAGTGTAGTGGGTGCTTTTACGTGTCACCCGCACGAAGGCCAGTCAGGCGGTACTGGCAACGGCCACGCTCATCTCGCTCGAGAAACCTCATGTGTCACCCGCACAAGAGCCAGCCCAGGGGCACCAGCAACGATCCCGCTCAAAAATCCCACAACAACCCCACACAAGAACCAGTTCAGGGGCACCGGCAACGATCTCGCTCGAAGAAATTTCATGTGTCACCCGCACAAGAGCCAGCCCAGGGGCACCGGCAACGATCCCGCTCGGAAGATATATATATATATATATATATATATATATATATACACATATACTCTCTCACACACACAGATATACACACATACACGCACATACATACAGCATCATCATCATCATCCATTGTCCATGCTGGCATGGGTTGGCTGGTTTGACTGGGCTAGTATGCTGGAAGGCTGCACCAGACTCCGGTCTGATTTGGCATGGCTTTCTATGGCTGAATGCCCTTCTTAACGTCAGCCACTCCAAGAGTAATGAGTGCTTTTACGTGCCACCAGCATGGGTGCTAATTTCCGTGACACCAGTATCTGCTATTACTGTGATTTTGGTCAGCTTGATGGGTCTTCTCAAGCATCCCATAATGCCAAAGGTATAAAAAAATATATATATATATACATACATACACACACACACACACTCTCTCTCTCTCTCTCTCTCTCTCACACACACACACATATATATATATATATGAGTGAACTTGAAGACATTTGTTGGAAACAAATTCCAAGGATATGTGTGTGTGTGTGTATGTGTATTCACATACATATAAATATATAGAAACAGAGGGAGAGTGATCAACATACACATATATGTGACATACATACAAAACATATATAACTATGTTGTCTAACTACAAACTAGACACATAGAATTCTCCTTATGCGTGAGCTTTATTCACATGCAGGTATTCCAGTACAAGTTATTTCAAGTGCAGTGTTTCTTTTCACTTATAAATAAGTATTCCTGAAGAGAGAAAACAAAGCTTGTTTGCAAACTTGTTCTCCCCAAGGAAAGTTGTCTAATTGAGTAAAATGTTTTATAGTAGAGGGTCTTAGTTAAAAAACACTACTTCTTATTGCAGCCACATTGTCAGGTGTATTGTTATAGTGACTTGTAATAGTTAGTGATAAGCTGTAGCTGGTGTGGTGGTGGTGGTGGTGGATGATGGTGTAGATGGTGAGGAGGTAGACAATGCAATAGATTATCATAAGCAGTAGGATTCTTTCCGTTTAGCTTTTTGTATCGCATCAACAATTTTCATTCATATATACATGTTTGTGTATGCATATCTCCCTCTCTCCCCATCTCTCTCCTTCTATAAATATATATATATATATATATATCATCATCATCATCATATTTGTATGTGTGTGTGTGTGTGTGTTTACAATCTATGTATATTATATAATTATATATAAATACTGGGAAACTAAGTCCTGGAGTCAATTTCTTCAACTAAAATTCTTAAAGGTGGGGTCCCAGCATGGCTGCAGTTTAATGACTGAAACAAGTTAAAGGTAAAAATAGAAGACAAAAAGGATGTGTGTGTGTGTGTGTATATATATATATATATATATATATATATATATATATATATATATATATATATACATATATACTCATACATACATATAAATGCACAATGTGAAAACATCCCACTGTTCAAAGTAAACTGGTAAACCCCAAAATAATTGGGATTCTTCTCACTAATATGTTTTAGGTCTTCTTTAGAAACATACAGAACTAATAATTTAGTTTGCTACACACACGCACATACACATATATCTGTTGCAGTAGCATATCAGAATATCATGTTAACAGTCTTAATGGTTTGCATACATCATAGTCAACTACATAATTACACTAATAAATTAGACACACTAAAAAAGAACCTGCTGATTTGCTCTCTACGTAGACAAAGTTGGCAGTTCCTACCCAGAACGTTTCCATGAATATTAACTATTGGTTTGAAATTTTGACACAAAGACGGCTGTTTTGAGAGAGGGGTTACATTGATTACATTGACCCCAGCACTCAACTGGTACTTATTTTATCATTCCTGAAAGGATGAAAGACAAAGACAACCCCGGTAGAAATTTTAACTCAGAATGTAAAAAATGCTGCTAACCATTTTGGCCAGCATGCAAATGATTCTGTCAGTTTGTTGCCTTCATAAATATTAATTATTACATACAAAATTTAAAGAATTAATCATTTTTTTCTTTTTTGGTTTCTTGGAGAAAATGGAAATGAATAGGTCTTTGCTATTATAAATTTATAGAACAAACTCATCAATGACTGCAAAGTAGTTGAGTGGCTAATTTATTGATGTTCAACTGGTAAATCATAATGAAATATCTTTTACAAAGTTTCAGCAAAGACCTTTTCAGTAAGTGGTATCATATTTTTCAACATATGAGGAGGTGCTGAAAAGTTCCTGGCTTTGAGTAAAAGAAAATACAAGAGGATCAGTTAATTATGACTTTATTCAACATATTCTCCTCTTAGAGTCACACACTTATTGCAGTGGTCCTTCAGTTGTTCTAAGCCCTATAAATGAACTTGGAAGGTTGGGCCTCCAACCAGGCCTTTCATTATAGCCTTAAAGGCAGGAACTTTTCAACATAGTATACTGAGTAAACATGTAGTGTAAACATCCACACATTATCGCTATCTTTCCAAATCCTGCTGCATTTCACATGGAATTATTGGTCCTCCAAAGCTGTCTTCATGTATAAGCCAACCTACATTTTTCTGGCTGAAAATTTTGGTCTGAATAATATGATTTGTATGCCAGAAAATACAGAACTCATTTTGTTTTGAGTTATCTTTTTCTTTTTTTCTTTTATGTATTTCAGCCATTAGATTGTGGCCATGCTGGGGCACTGCTTTGAAGAACCTTTTAGTCAAATGAATTGATCCCAGTACTTCTTTTTTTATTTTTTTAAGCCTGGTATTGATTCTGTTGTCTTTTTGCTGAACCATTAAGTTACAGAGAAGTAAACAAACCAACACCAGTTGTCAAGCAGTGGTGGGAAACAAACAGACATATATACACATGCACATATATATGTATATAGAATGGGCTTCCTTCAGTTTCTGTCCACCAAATCCACTCACAAGGCATTGGTCAGCCTGAGGCTATAGTAGAAGACACTTTTCCAAGGTGCCACACAACAGGACTGAACCCGGAACTATGTAGTTGAGAAGCAAGCTTCTTGCCACACTGTCCCCTGTGTTAAGAGTTAAGAACACATTACAGATATTTTGAGTGGATTATCTTTAAAACAATAGCATCCTATTTTGCAGTGAGATTTCTTTCACTTATGCATTCTATTATTGAATTTAAAGCTAATCATTAACATTATTAATCCGCCATTTCCAGTTATTATTATCCTCATTTGAGTTTAAATAAATAGAATCTGACAGTACATATTTACTCCAGATCTGCACTTGTTTTGTCCGTCAGCCAAATAAAATGAAGTTGTATGCACTGAAGTAAGAGATATTAAAAAACAGTTGATTATCTTATAGCATAATAAAGATGTCATCTTGGACAATATATTGGCTATCATATGACAACATTGCTTCCTGCAACAAATTTAGATGGAAATTATGTGTCAAAAAGAAAAGTTTATGGTCAGGTGCTTAGTGTTAAAAATTTACCCCAGCTTGAAAAATAAGTTTAAAAAACACAAAACAACACATAGTGACATGATATAATCTATGTGAATACTGAAATTTATAAAACAGTCCAACTTGTCTTATCGTAGGTAATAGAAGCTTAACCCTCTAGCATTTAAAGCGGTCATATCCATCCCAAATATGCTACCAGTTTTATATTCTTATCAGCCAGATCCAGCTTGTCACACTTACCCTTCAATGCCATCTTAAAAATATACAATCACAAATTTTCAAAGATTGAGATAATTAATGTATGATTAATTAAAAGCAATGTGAATGAAAAAGCATCACATTTGATAGAATAATGAAGGCAATAAAGGGCAAAATATTTTGTGTTGGAAATGGGATTTAGAAAAAGAACAAATTCATGCCAAATAGAACAGGTATATCCAAAGACTTGAACTTTAAAATATCATATAGACTATCTAAATAAATTGGTGCTCTTTGATTATGTGGCTATATGGTTGAGAAAATGTGAGCTGCACGAGTCCAGAGTCAACTCCTTGCTTTCATTCCCACCAGTGTGCGACCTGTGGCAGAACCTTCCGAGCACACATTGGCCTGACTAGCCACAGCCAGATGCACTGTGACCTGTCTTCTTCCCCCATGTGATGTCTTTGGTCATTGTCGACAATGACAGATGAACATTATCATACGTGGTTGAAAGGCATCAAGCTGGCAGAATCGTTAGCATGCTGGGCAAAATGGTTTGTGGCATTTCATCTGTCTTTATGTTCTGAGTTCAAATTCTACCAAGGTCAATTTTGTCTTTCATCCTTTCAGGGTCAATTAAGTAAGTACCAGTTACATGCTGGGGTCGATGTAATCGACTTACCCCTCCCACCAAATTTCAGGCCATGTGGTTGAGAAGTTTGCATCTCAGTCATGTGATCTTAGATTCTGTCCCACTGTGTGACACCTTGGGCAAGTGTCTTCTACTATAGCTCCGCACTGACCAGAACCTTGTGAGTGGAATAGGTAGACAGAAACTGTGTGGAATCCTCTCATACATATGTTTATATCTATGTATGTGCGTCTTTGCATTTGTTTTTGTCCTCCACCACCACTTGACAAGCAATATAGGTTTGTCTACATTCCTGTAACTTAGTGGTTTGGTAAAAGAGATCAATAGAATAAGTACTGAGCTTTAAAAAGAAGAGTCCTAGAGTTGATTTGTTTGACTAAACCCACAATGATAGTGTTCGATATAGCTGCAGCCCAATGATTAAGACAAGTAAAAGCTATATATAGTTTTCTTTTATTAGTTCCTATGTTTTTACCCATGTTTTTTGTGGTTGTTGTCTAGCTCCTGGTTAGCCCTGAAAGACTATATCCATCTTTTTAGTACATCGGGGTTTATATCATTCCATATATTTTTCTTTATTTGAGATTATATGGTATGATTTTTAAGGGAATTTGGTTGCTGTTTAAATGCAGCTAAATGTATCTTTATTCAGCCCAATACTTTAAACTGAACCTATGCTCACCAAATCAGGGACATGACATGCTTTTAATACTGATAATATTCTAATATTATAATAAATGAAAATAATGATAGAAGTTATGGAGATTTACTTGCATGGCAGGTGTCTTGATCTGAGATCGTATGTTGAAACTAAAATGATCGCAGCCTGGATACTACAAGTTAGCTACATATATTATTATTATTATTGAGATAGCAAGTTGACAGAATTGTTAGCACATCAGACAAAATGCTTAGTGGAATTTCATTTGTCTTTACATTCTGAGTTCAAATTCCACCAAGGTCGACTTTGCCTCTCATCCTTTCGGAGTTGATAAAATAAGATGGACAATGACTGTTAACTTCACTGAAACATTTATTGTTAGTAATATAGTGTCAAAATTTTCATTGCTTGAAACTGAAACCTGATCATTGACAAAAGTGTGCTGTGCATTTGTCAGAGACCAGGTCGCAGTTTCAAGTGATGAAAATTTTGACATCATATTACTAACATTAAATGTTTAAATGAAGTTAGCATTTCTTTGTGTGTTTCTAAATGACTAACTTGTGTCTTCCATACTGCAACGATAAAAATGTTTTATATATTTTTGGTGTAAGACTATATGCATTTCAGTGGAGGTGTAGTCAATTTAATCAGCCCAAGAACCTGGCTGGGACTTATTCTATGAAGTGCGGGAAAGATAAAATGCAAATCATTATAAGAAATGCTGCAGACATTTATTCTGATGTCCTTACAATTACACCAGCTCACTGCTTTGATAATGATAAAAAAAAATGATGATGAAGATGATGATGATGATGATCTGAGCACTTGACCAGCAATTTTAATAATGAAGGCAATAAAAATTAAATTTGTGCACAATATATGCTATTTAGAATGCTTGTTTGTTACTGTATGTGTGTATGTTTGCAAATGGTTGGATTTTTGTTCGTAATTTATTTATTTTGAAGTAATGATTTTGATTAAATATGGCAGGTAAAAATAGCTTAGAAAAAATTACAGAAATGTCTTGAAAGATTCTTGCAGAGCTTATTTTTTATTTTACTTTGAAAGCCAAATGCCAATGTCCTTACGAAAGTTAGTGTTTATTCTGAACAGGATATCATCTTTGATTCTTTGCATTGCTTTGCCTGTATATCATATAAATTTGTTATCTCACTTTATGCATGGAAGGAAAGCAGTTGAGATTTTTGAAAATTGCCGAAAGTGTTCTTAAAGATAAAGTAAAAGTTCAAACAAGCAAGAAAACAAACGAAAATACTGGTTTTTGTTCTTCTATTTGTAATATATTAATTATTTCCTCTTATATCACACACACAAAAAAAATAAATAAATAATAAACCCTGCAGACCGATGAATAGATAAGTTTTCTCACTTACTCTTTCTCTATTGGTTTGTTTTTGTCTCTCCGTTTTTTTCTTTCTGTCTGTCTGTCTCTCTCTCTTCCTCAAACACACATACATAAGCTCATTAACAAGCACACAAACATAATGCTTTCTTTCAAATACACATACATGAATACAGGGACATATGCCCGTAATACTACATGTTTGTGTATGCATATATATGTGTGTGTATATATATTTATGCACACACACAGACACCACAAACACATACACACACACACACACACACACACACACACACACACATATATATATATATATATATATATATATGTGTGTGTGTGTGTGTGTGTGTGTGTGTGTGCATACACACATGACTGTGTGGTAAGAAGTTTGCTTCCCAACTACATAGCTCCAGGTTCAGTCCCACTGTGTGGCACTTTGGGTAAACGTCTTCTACAATAACCTCAGGTTTAACCAAAGCCTTGTAAGACTTAGTAGATAAAAACTGAAAGAAGCCCATCCTATATATATGTATATATATTTGTGTGTGTATGTGCATGTCAGAACATTGTAGTTAGCTTGAAGCATTGTAATACAAAAGTAAGATAACAAATAATGAAGACAGAGAGCTTCTAGCAATGCGAACAGGGAAATTCAAGTAACCTTCATATATTTCAGTCACAAAGGCCCAGCTGGAGTTACTGCTTTTAGCAAGGTGGCAGAATTGTTAGCATGTTGGACAAGATGCTTAGCAGCTTTTCTTCTGGCATTTTATGTTCTAAGTTCAAATCCCACTGAGGTCGACATTACCTTTCATCCTTTCAGGGTTGATAGAATAAGTACCAGTTGACTACACCCACTCCAAAATTTCAGGTCTTTCCAATATAATTAGAAAGGATTTTTGTAATATAACTTGGTATTTGGTGATTTGTTTACTGTGAGATTTTATTATATGAAACAGTGTACATGTAATCCAGTGGTTGAGGTGTTGCACTCGCAATGACAAGACGATGAGTTGAATTCCCAGACTGCGTTTTGCAACAGCTGATGTATTGCATACCATGCACTTGTACAAGCAATGAGTTTATACACAGCACAAACATTTAATCATTATAAAAAGAAAAATTATCTGTACAAGTTATTAAGCAAGAAATTTCCAAACTGTCTTTCTCAAATTCAGGAGACTACTATAAAAACATTTGATAATCCATTTAACCTGTTTGTTAAAGCCTTTTGGGTTAAAGCTTATCTCTCAGTGTTGAACATGTGGTATTCCATGGATGCTTTAGTCTTTGGAGAAAGCCTATCGCATATAGTTTCAGACTGCATATGTGTGTCTCATATAACTCCTTATATTAAGCTGGTAACTCTTCCTCTATGCTGAGGTTATAGTAATTTTTGTGGGTGAAACAGACTGAAACCTTTTAACCATGATAACTTTATTCAGTTACTTTCATTTTATAATCAATTAATTTTAAAGAGACGATGAGTTGCATACACAGTGCAAATAACGATGTTTTTAAAGAGACAATATTCTTTAAAAGTTTCAACAAATTTTACTTCATTATGAATTTTAAAGTTATTCATAGTTTGAGATTTTTAGAAAAAATGTTTTTACTTCTACATAATTAATTATTGTTGAAGATAATGTATGAAATAATTACATAAGACCGAATATTATGCTGACTATTATGACAACCATGGTTTGTTTAAATCTGCATAAATGTACACGCATGCACACACACACACACACATCTTTAACAAAGTATGCAGTATTCTAGATACATTTCAGCTGAGCTTACCAATTAGTTTTGCTCTGTGCATTAAAATAACTGTGCAGATGAATAGAACACCACATGGTATTACTTGACAGCACTGTTTAATAAAGAGAATGAATGGGAGAAAGAGAGCCTGCCGTATGTCGACCCAATAGAGGGACCAGCTATCCGAGTTGATAGTACCAGGGTAGATAAAGCAATTAAGAGTATGAAGACCGGGAAAGCCCCCGGCCCATCAGGAATCACTGCAGAGATGCTCAAAATATCTGGCAGTGTTGGCTATAGCCTAGTCACCCATATTACGAACCAGGTGATACACGAAGGAGTCATACCCAATGACTGGTGTAGCAGCATCATAGTCAACTGCTACAAAGGTAAAGGGGACGCTTTAGATACAAATAATTACAGAGGCATCAAGCTGTTAGATCAGGTTATGAAAGTTACAGAGAGGGTCATAGCCCAACTAATTAGGGAGCGAATCAATTTAGATGAGATGCAGTTTGGGTTCGTGCCAGGTAAAAGCACTACTGATGCCTTATTTCTAGTGAGACAGTTGCAGGAGAAATACCTAGCCAAGGATAAACCTCTGTACCTGGCTTTCGTTGACATGGAGAAAGCCTTTGACAGGGTCCCCCGATCCCTTATCTGGTGGTCAATGAGGAAACTTGGGATAGAAGAATGGTTAGTGAGAGCTGTGCGAGCCATGTACAGAGATGCTGCCAGTAAGGTGAGGGTTGGAAATGAGTACAGCAATGAATTCCGGGTAGAGGTAGGGGTCCACCAAGGTTCCGTCCTCAGCCCCCTATTATTTACCATAGTCCTCCAGGCAATCACAGAGGAGTTCAAGACAGGTTGCCCCTGGGAGCTCCTCTATGCTGATGACCTTGCCCTAATTGCGGAGTCACTATCAGAACTAGAGGAGAAGTTTCAGGTGTGGAAGCAAGGTCTAGAATTGAAGGGCCTTAGAGTCAACCTAGCTAAAACCAAAATCCTAATAAGTAGGAAGGTAGATAAAACACAAACCCCTTCAGGTAGATGGCCCTGCTCAGTATGTAGAAAAGGAGTAGGTAGTAACTCTATAAGATGCACCCGGTGCAAGCTATGGACACATAAGAGGTGCAGCAACATCAAAGGCAGGTTAACTAGCAAGTTAGTTTTTGTTTGTGGCAGATGTTCAGGTGCAATAAAGACTGCAAACAAACAGGAAACAACTTCTATCTCATTCCAGGGTGAAAAACTAGAGGTAGTCGATAGCTTCCGCTATCTGGGCGACCAAGTTAGTAGTGGGTGCGACCCAAGTTAGGGGTGGGTGCGCTGAAAGTGTAGCTGCTAGAATAAGAATAGCCTGGGCAAAGTTTAGAGAGCTCTTACCCTTGCTGGCGACAAAGGGACTCTCACTCAGAGTAAAAGGCAGACTGTATGACGCATGCGTACGAACAACCATGCTACATGGCAGTGAAACATGGGCTGTAACTGCTGAGGACATACGTAATCTCGCAAGGAATGAAGCCAGTATGCTCTGTTGGATGTGTAATGTCAATGTGAATACCCGTCAGAGTGTAAGTATCTTGAGAGAAAAGCTGAACATTAGAAGCATCAGTTGTGGTGTGCAAGAGAGACGATTGCGCTGGTATGGACATGTGGTGAGAATGGATGAGGATAGCTGCGTGAAAAAGTGCCACACCCTAACAGTTGAGGGAACCCGTGGAAGAGGTAGGCCCAGGAAGACCTGGGCTGAGGTGGTGAGGCAAGACCTTCGTACATTGGGCCTCACCGAGGCGATGACTACGGACCGAGACCTTTGGAAATGTGCTGTGCGTGAGAAGACCCGGCAAGCCAAGTAAGATCGTTGCCAGTGCCCCTGGACTGGTTCTTGTGCGGGTGGCACATGAGATGCACCATTTTGAGCGTGGCCGTTGCCAGTACCGCCTGAATGGCTCCTGTAGGATTTTCAAGCGAGATCGTTGCCAGTGCCCCTGGACTGGCTTGTGCGGGTGGCACATAAAAGACACCATTTCGAGCGTGGCCGTTTTCGTGCGGGTGACACGTAAAAGCACCCACTACACTCTCTGAGTGGTTGGCGTTAGGAAGGGCATCCAGCTGTAGAAACTCTGCCAAATCAGACTGGAGCCTGGTGTTGCCATCCGGTTTCACCAGTCCTCAGTCAAATCGTCCAACCCATGCTAGCATGGAAAGCGGACGTTAAACGATGATGATGATAATGATGATGATTGTGAAACCTATTAAGATCAGTTGAAATGGAACAATAATATCATATATTTTGTTTAATATACCCACTCTAATGTCAAATATATTCATATTTGTTTTGACTTATGGATTCTTAGATGATTAAGTATATATATATATTTATATATATATATATATATATATATATATATATATATATATATAATGATAAAAATATTAGGGATAAAAATCCAAATTTACAGGTAAAAACTCAATTTAATTTAATTTATCAAAAATAAAAATTAAATTAAATTTCACAGTATATAATATATAAATATATAATTTAGAGAAAAGAACCACAGTTCCTGAACTCATCCATGAGAATCCACAGTCACATATAGAAAAAATTTAATAAGTAAATACACCAAAAAGAACGATAATAAAATACAAAGTAATAATTATTAAAACAATAAAATGACTACACGTGCTTCATAACCAAATTTTCAACTAGAAAATTAAATAAAATCAAATCGATTAAAATAAAGCTATCGAAAATCAATTCTATTCAAAAATATAGCTAATCTTCAGGTCAAATACATCAATAATAATAAAATATATATCAACCAACAATAAATAACAAATGAATTTATATAAAAATATTTATTTTATCAATAAGTAAAAGTACTTATTTTTACAATAAATAAAAGAAAAATATTTAACGATATAATTCTTACCGAAGCTTTAGTTTAAAATAAAATTTAAACGTTAT
Organism: Octopus bimaculoides; assembly: GCF_046866305.1. Taxonomy (NCBI): domain Eukaryota; kingdom Metazoa; phylum Mollusca; class Cephalopoda; order Octopoda; family Octopodidae; genus Octopus; species Octopus bimaculoides. The sequence goes on along the minus strand of NC_142929.1, from coordinate 48,705,273 downwards.
ACTATTAACTTAGTGTTTATTAGAATATTAACTAACAATAAATGAATTTATATAAAAATACTTATTTTACCAATAAATCAAAGAGAAACATTAAACAATATTATTGAAAATAAATGCAACACTAATCTTATAGAAGATTTGGTTTAAACTAAAATGTCAAACTATTAACTTAGCGTTAAATAGGATATCAACTAACAATAAATAACAAGTGAATTTATATAAAAATATTTTTTTTACCAATAAATAAGAGTTTGGAGTTTTCTTTCATCAGTCTAGATCCAGATTATCTTTGCAATTTTGGCTGGTTATACTCGATATTGCTCCAATCTGGCCAGCCCCAAAGAAAAACTAAGCTAAGAGCATTAGATTCCTTAGAAGAAAGCAGCGAATGTATACAAAAACAAGGACAGAAAAAACGAGCAATGTTACACAAATACAATAAAAATAATAACAGGACAGCAGGGTAATCTCAAGCTAAACAATGCATGATCTTGCAGGTGGGACCCAGTTAGAATTTTCTTCATGTTGAGTAGCATTTCATCCGGCATGTAAACATTTTTGCCAGCTTGCCTTATTATTGTTGGCAGAAACGTTAGCATGCCGGGCGAAATGCTTAGCGGTATTTCGTCCATCTTTACGTTCTGAGTTCAAATTCCGCCAAGGTCAACTTTGCCTTTCATCCTTTCAGAGTCGATAAATTAAGTACCAGTTACGTACTGGGGTCGATCTAATCGACTGGCCCCCCCCTGCCCAAACATTTCAGGCCTTGTGCCTAGAGTAGAAAAGAAAAGATTATTATTATTATTATTATTATTATTATTATTATGTAATCTCTTTAATTTATATTGTTTTCTGTCTAGATGTCATGGCAGGTGGTGAGAAGATGACAGCTACAATATTTCATTCTAGATTTACCATGTCTGACAAGAATCTAATAAAATATTCATAACATAGTGACATAATATTTTATCAACTTGTTTCTCAAATATGTTTTTTTATTTTCTCACGTGATTATAAGAATACTTGGTTGTTAAATTTATTTTAGCCTTCACATTTAAGCAAACTCAATATATATTCATTTGTTGTTGTACTTGCATTCCCAGAATTCTTGAAACTTCTTGTGCCTCAACAATAGCTTTATGTATATGTTGACTCACTGCAGATCACAACATCAGGATTTCAATATTTTCAATTGAAATATTGTGTCATTCTCTTATGTTCAATACATGCTGTCTTTGCAGCTTCAGTTGCAACTTCCTATTCCTTTGTACTTAAAACAGCCAAATGGGACCCAAATATTTATGTTCAAACTGTCCAGATCCCACAATGCACTTCTAAACATAAATATTCACATCATCAAAATCTTGAAGCTACAAGTTAATGCATGATTAATTCAAAACATGTGAATAAACAAGCATTGCATATGACTAAGTAATTTGAACGCTAAAGGGTTAAAGCTTTTTCTTAGAATAGCATCAAGCTATTTATGTTCTACATCTGGAGTGCTTCCTCATAAGAGTTAACTAAACTCTTCCTCAAGAAGAACAAATGTAGAAGAAATACTTTATACAATAATTATGTTGTTATTATTATTTTTCAGGCCTGGTGCCTATTTTACAATGAATCATTATTATTGAATGTGAGAAATGCATGCCATCGAAGCCCAGCATACCCATCATGACTACCTGTCTGATAAGGTACACCAGGCACATGCATCACAATCATATATGTGCGACATTGATATATATATAAATGTATATATCATCATCATGATTTAACATCTCCCTTTTTCCATGCTAGCATGAGTTTGGCAGTTCAACATAAACTGACAAGCTAAAGAGCTGCTCTATGCTGGATTCTCTTCCTATCATTAATTACTTCACAAAGAGTTATGTGTGCTTTTTGCATGGCACCATCGCTGGTGCTGTCACCCATCAGCATCATCTTCATAGTTTTAATGTACACTTTTTCCATACTTGCATGCATCAGGCTGAATTGTTCACGGCAGATTTTCTACAGCCAATGCCCATCCAGTTGCCAACCATCACCTCAGAAGAAACTGGATATAAACAGTACCATTTGTGATTGTAATACACGTTTTGCAGCTATGATACAATGTCAAGACAAGGAGACACAAACATTCCTCCCAACTTCCAAACATACAAACCCTTTTAAAACATTCTATACAAAACGAAGGAAGATTTATTGAAGAGTTTTATTGCACAATAAAATATGATACATATACAACAATAATCAGTATGATAAATGGATAGTAATGAAATATTGAATAAATTTAACTCTTTAACATTAGTTGTTTGTTAGCTAGAATCATAAACCTTTGCCTTTTTAGCTCATCGTAGATGTATTTGTGTATGCAGGAGAAGCATAGTGTTCTTGAGCAAAACACTTCATTTCATGTCACTCCAGTCTGCTCAGATGGCAAAAATGAGTAATCCTCTAACAGACCAGCATCCCATCCAGTGGAGGAATATTTATGCAACAAAATCTAGGAAACCTGCCTTCTAAGCCTATGACTTTCAAAGGACCTTCATTCTTTCTGATATATATATATTATATGCCAATTATATGGATAAACAAATTAGATATATTAAATATAATATAACAGTTTGGGCATGAAACACAAACTATGTATTTATGTTTACATGTAAAACAAGAAAAAGCAAAAGATGGAGACTTTCAGACAATGAATATTTAAGTAGAAATATATTGAGATAAAGTGAAGTACCTCGTTCAGAGATTTAACATATATTGAGATATTTATATTAATAGATCCAACTTACACAGAATACAAATGACAGAGAAAATTAGAGGGGTAGAAGAAAGGTGTTATAAGTCCAACAGTTGTATATCTGCTCAACTTGATCCCTCTTATAGCCACTCTTTACCATGTTGATCTCCTGTAAATCCCTGTAAAGACTTCAGAGTCTAGGTTTGAATCTTTTTGAGCACTAATAAGTGTCTTCTGTACTGAAAATCTTTGGATCTCATCTGTGGACTTATATATATGTGTGTGTGTGTGTGTGTGTGTGTGTATACATACATACACACACATGGCTGATTCCAATTATTTGATATATAAAGAAAAACTAGTAACTTTCACTTTCATGATGAGCTAAAATGTCAAATGAGTTAAATATATTCAATATATAATTACTATCCATTTACCATACGGAATATTGTAGTATATATATTGCGTATATTTTATTGTGCAATAAAATTGTTAAATAAATCTTCCTTCATTTTGTATAGAAGGTTTTAAAGGTTAGTTTTGAATCAAGCAATGAATGGCCATCATTTTGTTGTTTCCATTATCAAATACATTAGCCTATGATTAACCCGATTAAATTTTTTTTCTTAACCTGCATAACCCTAATTGTTATCATCGATTATGTCAGAATGTGTGAATGTTATTATTGCAGAATTCCATGAATCTGGAGAACTGGAAAACATCATAGGGGATCATGCTGAGAGATATCAAAGAAAAACAAAATAAAAAGGAAGAAAGAACCTTAACTAAATGAAGTATAAGCAAATTACATAGATAAAATGTCCTATCAGTAAAAAAAATTCTTTTATCATAATTCATGCTTATGTAACATAGCCATAATATGTTACTCCCAACAATATGTTGAAACTTGTAATTTATCGCCTCCCATGTGAATTTGGCTAATTGCATAGCAATTTCACTCATCAAGGCTATGTAATTAAGAGGAATAGATTACATATATATATATGTATATATATATATATGTATCATGCTTGTTCAGCTTGGTCACTGTTATTATTTCCCTTTCACTCAGCTTCTTTCTTCTGGTCATTTTATCCTGTTGAACGATTAATCCCTACACATTTTTTCTCTCTCCATTTTTGCCCTCTCAACCCTGTCTGTTGAAAAGTGTAGGCTCAAAATGTCAAAGACTCTTCCATTCTTCCCAAGCATCAAACTAATACACTTGCTTGTTGTTCCCTCATCTGTCTTCATCTTTTGTTTTCTGTAAGTTTGCATTATATATATATATATAGATATGAATATACTATTTAAATGTAAGTTATTATAAGTTTCATGCCTCTGATAAGATAGTAGTCAGACAAGCTTGTACAACATGCCTATATTATCAGATAATCCAAAGGCGGCAAGCTGGTGGAATCATTAGCACACTGGATAAAATGCTTAGCGGCATTTCATCTGTCTATATCTTCTGAGTTCAAATTCTGTCGTGGTCGACTTTGCCTTTCATTCTTTCAGAGGTCGATAAATCAAGTACCATTTGAGCACTGGGGCTGATTTAACTGACTTAGCTTCTCCCCAAATTTGCTAGCCTTGTGCCAAATATTGTAACTATTATCGTGTAATCCAATTATATACAGACATGCAGTCACACATAACATATGTATATATGTGGCTTTGGATTCTGTCCTACTATGCAATACCTTTGACAAGTATCTTCTATTATAGCCCTAGGCTGAATAATGCCTTATGGATATACTTATCTAAGAAACCTATTGTATGTGCATGTGTGCATGTGTGGTTGTGCAAGTGAATGTGTATGAATGGTGATATCTCATGGCTTTACTTGTCGCTGCCTGAGTAAAATAGTGATGTGATATTCACATACCTTCTTGACATTATGTTTGGCCACTTGGCACTTTTGATGACGCATGGAATAGGAAAATCTCCTACTTAAAAAACAGGTAAGGGTTGGTGATGGGGAAAGCAAAATCCTGTTTCAAACAAGTCTCCACCCAACCTTTATTTACATGGAAAACCAAACATTAAACCATGAACAAATAAACATAAATAGTTTCACATCTTTGTTCTTTACATACTCTTTACTCTTACTTGTTTCAGTCATTTGACTGCGGCCATGCTGGAGCACCGCCTTTAGTCGAGAAATTTGACCCCAGGACTTATTCTTTGTAAGCCTAGTACTTATTCTATCAGTCTCTTTTTGCCGAACCGCTTTGTTACGGGGGACGTAAACACACCAGCATCGGTTGTCAAGCGATGGTGTGGGGACAAACACAGACGCACAAACATATATACATATATATATATATATATATGTGTGTGTATATATATGTGTATGTGTGTATATATATATATATATATATATATATATATACACATATATATGACAGGCTTCTTTCAGTTTCTGTCTACCGAATCCACTCACAAGGCTTTGGTTGGCCTGAGGCTATAGTAGAAGACACTTGCCCAAAGTGCCATGCAGTGGGACTGAACCCAGAACCATGTGGTTGGTAAGCAATCTACTTACCACACAGCCACTCCTGCACCAACAGTAAAAAATCTTGTTATACATGTCATACAATTCTATCACTTATTCTTCACCCTTTTGTTGAAACCAATATCTAAAACAATGTTTTAAGACCTAGTTGAGAAATTAATTTTCTCATTCAAACTATATGGAAAAATAGCAGTTAATATACCTACAGTTTCAAAACAAATAATCTCAGATTATTTTTTAATTATTTGTTCAATATGATCTTTTGTTGGGTGTTTTTCTTTATATTTTTTCTCTCAGATTTGTATAATTGAATGTTTTTAACAATATTGTTGCTATCATTTAACCCTTAGTCAGCTCTGATTGAATCGAAACAAATATATATTGTCTTATTAGGCCTTGTAGTACAGCATAGCATGAACTTCTTGATCAGCTGACAGGAGTTTTTACATATAGAGGAAGGATTACTAAGTTTATAGGCCAGCAGTAATTAGCAAAATATTAAACAAAATTGACTTAAGAGAAGTAACTCAAATAAAATATTGGCATGGATAAATCAAATGGACGTTGGTGTAGCAAATGCGGTACACAAATTTTCTTTAATTAATAGGGATTTCTTTTTTGATTAGGAAAGAAACCAAAAACCTAGCAGCAATCATTCATGTTACAAGGAAAAAATATGGAAATAATTTCGAGAATTTGAAAATTAATTTTGAAAAATTAAATCTTTATCTAGATAAAATCTACTCTTTGTTAATGGAGACAATGACAGCAATGGACATGTTCCAACCATATAAAACCTTATCAATGCAGCATAGTCAGTGCAAACCTGCTTCATCAGCAGGCTGATTTTTACAAACCTGTAATATGGCCCCACATTAGTTCATTTTAACAATATTTCATTGCTAGATAAATACTATAAAACCAAGAAATTAATTTTAATTTGAATGTGGTATAACCCAGATAATTTTTGGGTTCAGTCCCACTGCATGGCACCTTGGGCAAGTGTTTTCTAGTGTAGCCTCAGGCCAACCAAAGCCTTGTGAGTAGATCTGGTAGATGGAAACTGAAAGAAGCCCCTCGTATATATTTGTGTGTGCATGTGTGTGTCTTAGTGTCTGTGTTCATCTTCCACTACTGCTTGACAACCAGTGTTGGTGTGAATATGTCCTTATAAATTAGCAGTTCAGCAAAAGAATTTGATAGAATGAATACCAGGCTTAGCAGAAAAAATTAAGTACTGGGTTGATTCATTTGACTAAAGATCCTTCAAGGTGGTGCCCTAGCATGGCTGCAACCTTATGACTGAAACAAGTAAAAGTTAAAAAGAGTAGCTTTATAAATGAGAAAAGTACATCACTATGTAGATATGTATACTTGTATGTTGTTTTTGATAAATATTTTGGAGTAGACTACCAGTAATTGTTTAAGGTAATGAATACTTAAAGCACTACTGATGCAATTCAAACACAATCATTTGTGAATAGAAAAAACAGTCTTGTTGTTCAATATAAACAAAAGGGACAAAATTGGTAAAGTACCTGATAAAGTACACCGAGGTATGCAATTTACATACAAAAAGGTGCTGAGAAGTTTCTGGCTTTGCGTAAAAGAAAATACAGGAGGATCAGTTACTTACAACTTTATTTAACATATTCCCCTTTCAGATTCACACACTTATTGCAACAGTCCTTCAGTTTTTCTAAGCCCTGTAAAAGAACTCAGAAAGTTGGGCCTCCAACCAAGCCTTTCGCAATATCCTGAAAGCCAGGAACTTTTTGGCACCTTCTCGTATACATTTATGTTCTCAACTGAGAGCATGAGGATGGCATCACAAATAGGAGAATAAATGATAAAACAAATCCCTGGGACGGACAATAAAAATAAAACTAATCTGTTTCTGTGGATTTCTTAAAGTGTTCAGTTTTGAAACAATGTAACTATAACAACCTAAATGAGGACACTAGTCGTCTTTGCAGGATCAATAGGATTGGTTAAATACTTGATAGGATAGGTTTGATATAATCAACTATAACTTCACTCAAACTGTTTGGCCTTGTGATTTAGGTTAGAAATCATCAGGAGCATAGATTCTGAGTGTTTTAGGTAAGCACTACACACCTTCCAATAAAGTTGGTAAATTTTCATTGTAATAATTCAGTTCTTTTTATATCCTAATATAATCTGATCATGTTTTCTAATTTAGCAATACACACTCAAAACCAGACTAAATAAGGTTGAAATTATATTATGAATAGACATAACTTAAATAATATCGACAGAGTAGTAGACTCGAGATAGTAGCATGCTCTGTGACAGCAACCACCTTATGGCACTGCAAATCATTACATAGTTTAGAAGAAGAGTATTACATTTCATGTGAAGGTGTGTTGCTTAGTGGTTAGGGTGTTCAGCTCATGATTGTAAGATTGTGAGTTCAATTCTTGGCAATGCATTGTGTCCTTAAACAAGACACTTTATTTCACATTGCTTCAGTCCACTCAGCTGGCAAAAATGAAAAATGAGTAGTACCTGTATTTCAAAGGACTAACTTTGTCACACTCTCTGTCATGCTGAATCTCTCTGAGGACTACGTTAAGGATATACATGTCAGTCGAGTGCTCAGCCACTTGCACATTAATTTTGTGAGCTGGCTGTTCCATTGACTGGATTAACTGGAACTCTCATTGTCCTAACCGACAGAGTGCCAGAATATATAGTAGAGTATTAAATTTCATAGGCACCAAACAGAGCAGAATAATATATACTTAAACTGAGCTTTTTATTTTCAAGTGGAGGCACATGGCTTAGTGGTTAGGGTGTTGAACTCACAATCATAAGATTGCGGTTTTGATTCCCGGACCAGGCAATGCATAGTGTTCTTCAGCAAAACTCTTCATTTCACGTTGTTCTAGTCCATTTGGCTGTATAAATGAGTACCATTAGTGGAGGTGCATCACCAAGTGGTTAGGGTGTTAGATTCACGATTGTAAGATTGTGATTTCAATCCCTGGACCAGGTGATCTGCTGTTGTTCTTGTGCAAAACACTTCGTTTAATGTTGCTCCAGTCCACTCAGTTGTAGAAATGAGTTTAGCCTGGAGAGGGATCGGCTCCACCAGACTTCCTTGACCTAGAGACTCTGCATGGCTGCAGCACTCTCCAACGAACCCTAAGGGGTTAAGAGACTTGTAATTGTAATTATTTTCAAAGACTTTTGTTGCATAAAAACAAACTTAACCTGTTTCATTTGAATTTATTTTAGCTTCCTCTCTTAAAAACGCTTCATAAACAAGAGTTTAATCAATATCTTTATTTCTACTTTTTTTATAATTCTAGCCCAAAGGAACCCCGTATTGTCCAGATGCAGAAGATGTCTCCAGCGTTAGACTGTACGGTGACCACCAAGTCATTCTTAGGAAAAAAGATTTTAAACCAGAATATATTGTATCTAACTTAGAACTTAAAGACATGGAAGTAAGTATGTTATGTTTTTGTTATAGGTGCAGGTGTGGCTGTGTGGTAAGAAGTTTGCTTCCCAACCTTTCAGTTCCAGGTTCAGTCCCACCGTGTGGCACCTTGGGCAAGTGTCTTCTGCTATATAGCCTCGGGTTGATCAAAGTCTTATGAATGGATTTGATCGACAGAAACTGAAAGAAGACTTGCATATACGTGTGTGTGTGTGTTTGTGTTTGTCCTCCACCACTGCTTGACAACCAGTGTTGGTGTTTACATCCCCAGAACTCAGCAGAAATACCAGGCTTAAAAAGAAAATAAGCACTGGGTCAATTAGTTCAACTAAAATTCTACAAGGTGTTACCAGTATCATGTAAACAACACTTATGAAATTGCAGTCATTACCGGTGTTATGTAAAAAGCACCTGTTACACTCTTGGAGTAGATGGTGTTAGGGAGGGCCACTAGTGTAGCTAGAAGTGTGGGAGGTTGGTGGGGGGAAGTCCACCCTCGACAGCACTTTTAACCCTTTCGTTACCAACCCGGCTGAAACTGGCTCTGGCTACAAATGTTTTGTTTTCATAAGTTTTAAATTAAAATCTTCCACCAAACCTTAGTCATTTTATGTTCCGATCACTATTTATGTACCTAACACTAGCTTAATGATAACGAAGTGATTTTACTAAATTATTTGTTATATTTAATATTTTAAGTAATTGAAAGAAATACAGAACAGCTCAAAATAAATCCAGTAACAAAAGGGTTAAGGGGGCACCACTTTGGGGGTTTGCTGTAGACAATATGTGTTTTTTGTGGGGTCTGGGGGCGACAAATAGAAGGATAACCCCAAGTGGGACACACGCTAGCTATGCTAGTGGGAAGGTCATCCAGCTGTAGAAACTATGCCAAATCAGACTGGAACCTGATGCAGCTCTCTGGTTTACCAGTTCCAGTTAAACCATGCTAGCATGAAAAGCAGACTTTAAATGATGATCATGATGATCATGATGGTGATGATGATGATCATGATGTGGATAGGAAAGACTTCTTTTTCTGTCAAGGGTTTCTACGTCCCTTTATTAGACTATTTTCCTTAGTCATTGTATGGTGATAGCCATAAGCTTTAAGCTTATATAAAAATACCATTATATATATATATATATATATATATATATATATATATATATATATATATACATATGTGAAGGCGCATGGCTCAGTGAGAAAGTCTTTTACGTTTCGAGCCTACATATATGTATGTATGTATTTATGTGTGTGTGTCTGTGTTAGTCTTCCCACTTGCTTCCCAACCACATGGGTCTGGGCTCAGTCCCACCGCAGGCACCTTGGGCAAGTCTCTTCCACACTACCACTTGACAAACTGATATCAGTGTGTTTATGTCCCCTAATCTAGCAGTTCAGCAAAAGAGATCAATAGAATAAGTACTAGGCTTACAAAGTATAAGCCCTGGGATTGATTTCTTCGACTAAAACCCTCTAAGGCAATGCTCCAGCATGGCTACAGTCAAATGACTGAAACAAATAAAAGAGTGAAAGAGATATATAGATATGTTTTGTGCCACACTAAGCAGTGCATGGTACCAGAATTTTTGACTCAAGTTAAATATACCAAACTTCTCCAAATCTTTGTAAGAGTATCCTCATAAGTGGAGTCTGGGCTGATTTGTTTGTACTGGCATCGAGTCATATTAGTTGTAACAATGAATTCAAACCAGATAGTGATATTTTGAACTCATTTAATACATGTCTCAGATCTGTGTAACATATAACAGAAAATACATCTATTATGTAAGACCTTTCAGATGCATTTCTTATATATTACACAGACATGAAACACATATTAAATGATGTCAAAATATAACTATTTGGTTTGACTTCATTATTATAACTTATATGAAGGCAGCAAGCTGGCAGAATTGTTAACATGCTAGGTCAACTGTGCCTTTCATCTTTCAGGGTTGATAAGATAAGATCAAAATGTGATGGAATGCAGAAAGGCTATAATTAGCTCTATGCAACAGTTATAATAATTATTTATCTTGACTGAGAGGAATAGTTTAGTAGGGGTGAGTAGGAGTTGTCCATCCATCGAAGTAAACACCAAGTATTTATTTTATTAGCTTATGGAGTAAAAACACAAGTGACTAGAAGTGAGAAAGTAGCTAGCATGACATAACTAAGTTGCTTTTAGAATATGCTTTTCATTATTACATTTTTTATAGTTTTATTTTTGTCTGGAAGAATGGGGGGGCTATACTCATGGCTTTTGCAGGCAGTTCCAGACTAAAATCTGGATAGTTTTGATTTCGATGCAGTTAATTACTTCTGAGTTGTTCCTAAGACAGATGGGCAGAGACAGAATTTAATAGGGTCGAGTTCCAAGAAGAAGGAACTGGATATAGTAATTAGTATGGGAAGAGAGGCGCCATGATATCAGCAATGAGTGAAAAATAAAAAGACAAATGTATAGGAGTACCTGAATGGAGGTAGCATGAGACTGTTCAGCTCTGAGGACCAAAGAACACTGCATTATCAGTAAAGAGTATAAAAGGCAGAGAGGAAATAGTACATCTGTGAGTCAGAGTTTGGAGTATGTTAATAAGTAATTTCATAAAAATCAGTTGAGTAGCACTTTTTTTTATGACTTGATACTGTTGAACTTAAAAATGTTACTTAGCTGCATGAACTACTAATATAGCTACAAAACCTTTCCTTTAATGATGGAACTAGGATTCTAATCCTAAATTCTTGAAACAAAAGACCTCATATGAAGACAAACTAACTGCATTTCAAATTCCGATTACGAAATAAAGAGCAACTCACATCAAATAGATTTACTGTATATGTAACTCCCAGCTATCTCTGCAATACAGATTTCTTTATTTTATACATTTCACCTTTGGGAATAAAACCTTCATGGAAAATTTGAGCGCAAATGCAGACCTAATGTATTAACCGTTTCACATTCAGATTACTCTGTGAAATATAAGGTTTAATTATTCACATTTGTTTGAATTAATCATACATTATCATGTAGCTTTGAGATTTCAATGATGTGACTGTTTATTTTTAGAATAACATTGTAAAGTGGGTGTCAGAGACTGGATCTGGTCAGTTTGAACATAAAACAGATGGAAAATTTTGGCCGAATATGGCCAGTTTAAATGCTAAAGGGTTAATTAATGGTTTACTGCAATTCTGATGCTTCACAGAAGTCTGAAATTCCGATCTTAGAATACTGATTCAATTTACTAAATTCTGACAGAAAATTTTAACCTCACATTTCTTTATACAGCAATAACAATATTTCAACTTTATTTACTCTATCTGTTATTAACAACTACTACTACTATCGCTTATGGAACAACTGCTGT